>NW_018480025.1:71121-189827 GCF_002113885.1 Mizuhopecten yessoensis | reverse complement strand
GGGGGGGGGGGGGGGGGGGGGGGGGGGGGGGGGGGGGGGGGGGGGGGGGGGGGGGGGGGGGGGGGGGGGGGGGGGGGGGGGGGGGGGGGGGGGGGGGGGGGGGGGGGGGGGGGGGGGGGGGGGGGGGGTGTCGGGGAGTGAGTGGGAGAGAGAGAAATTTGGAGTGGGAGGGAGAGTGAGTGGGAGAGAATGTGGGAGTGAGCGAGTGGTAGAGGGAGTGGGGTTGAGTGAGTGGGAGAGTTGAAGAGATGGTGTGTGTGAGGGAGAGAGGGTGTGTGAGGGAGAGAGAGGTTCTGGGAGTGAGTGGGAGAGAGGGTGTGGGAGAGAGGGGAAGAGTGGGAGAGGGTGTTGGAGTGAGTGAGTGGTAGAGGGAGTGGTAATGAGAGAGAGGGTGTGGGAGTGAGTGGCAGAGAGAGAGAGGATGTGAGTGGGAGTGGGTTAGTGATTGGGGAGAGAGGGTGTAGGAGTGGTTGAGTGATTTGGGAGAGAGAGTGTGGGAGAGAGAGAGGATGTGAGTTGGAGTGGGTTTTTGATTGGGGAGAGAGGGTATTGGAGAGTGAGTGAGAGGGATAGGGTGTGGGAGAGAGAGATAGGGTGTGAGGAAGAGAGTGGGAGTGAGTGGGAGAGAGGATGTGGGAGTTAGTGGGAGAGGATGTTGGAGCGAGTGATACAAAATATACAGTTTATAATTATAATATAATAAATGAAGACTGACCCGTTATTAGATAGCTCTTTTTTGTTTAGAATGTGTGAGAGAAATTTAAGGACCGGAATAAACAGGATGTTTTTACCTGAAACGCCGGTTTTCGGAATAGACAGGGTCCGGTTTATATAGGGAATATGCCGGAAATACAAATTAATGCCGGATTAGACAGGTGTCCGTATTAGACATGGTCAGTTTAGACAGATTATACTGTAGTTGACAAAATACATTTTGTATGTTGCTTTATTGTCAAGTAAAAAGTTTGACTGGATTGACGTTTCTATTCTTGGCAAGTCGCTCGAGTCTTGTAATAGGTATAGAAACTGGTAAATACCAGGGTAAGAAAACAGAAATAGAGTTTTGTGTTTTTGTGTGTGTCTGAAATTATATAGAAGATGAAGTCCTTTTTGTTTTAAAATGTCCTTTTTTGCCGATTTGCGGTTAACTTGACGCTTTCAGTCAAAATATGTATTTAAACAAATGGAAATTTGGAATGATGACCCGCACCAGATAAGCAGTCGTGTGGGTAGTCCTGGAAAGGATTGGAAATCATATTATTGTATGTTATCTTTTGTATGTAGATTGTACCTGTTTTAAAGTAGAGTATATCTGTTATGTTGTATTCCATGAAGGGAACAGTCTGGTGTCTGTCGGATTAATCGACGTGTCCAGTACACAAACCAACAGCCCCATCGTTGACACGTGCCTCGGGTATGGATGTGATATTTTGTATGGTATTCAAATTGAATCTTGAAGACATTGGAATGTAGGTCCCGTTCGTTAGACCACGGAATTATATTGCTATAAATAAGTCCGTGATTAGACTTTATCCATTCAATATTACGTGGAAGACGAATTTCATTTTGGATTCCGTTTCACTACTGAGTGATACCTAGGGACCACGTGAGAGGTGCGTGCGCATCTTCTAGCATTAGCGATCGATCTTCTAACATGGTCAGCGACTGACAATTCCTCTCTGACAAAAACTTCATATCTATCAAACAATTTTGATATTTTATGAACTCTTAACATTCGTATACAGTGACAAAAGTTACAAGTGACTGATTGTCAACTTATTTATAGACGTGCACGGCACGGTAGGCCGACAATAGACTGCAATCAGTCTTGCGCCACACATACTGATCACCGTCCACGGTGTGACCGCCATATTGTCGAGACTAGAACAACGGACATCCAGAGTAAACTAATGATGTCGAAACAGGACGGCAAGAGTGGGAAGCACCAACGCATAGTTGGAGAATTCGACTTCGTTGGAGAAATCTCCAAAACTATGGACCAATTGCCAGTGGCGAAAGTTAAAAAAAACTCGACCACTCACACCACGACCACGGGTCAAATTCAAAAGGGCGGAAAACCTCAGCCATTCTGTAGGACGGCCAATCCTACACCAGTAATGACTCGAGAAGTGGATAGCAATCCACTGTTACAATTTGCATCGGCCATTACCACATCGCTATCCTCGATGTTGGAAAATCAGAAACAGATGCAGGTAGAATCACGGCAGTTCATTAATGATATAGTGGCCACCAAAAATGACGAGTGTCGAAACCGTGATCAATACATGAGAAAAAAGGGACTCCTGGGCCCTCACACTCCAAGTGCGTCAAACTCATTAAGTGCGCCTGATACACAAGCTATGGAATGTGACGAATCAGTCGACATTTGTCAACAGATTGACGACTTATTAGAGCCTAATCATACGGCCCTGGACAACACAGATGATCAGGCCTGCGAGGTTCAGGACGATAACATTGACGTAGATATTCTCGCAGAGCTGTCCGAGACATATGCCCATAATGATGCAGTTGGGCCGGACATGGACCCTAAACTGGCTACACTGGTAAACAATATCTTGTCACAAAATGTGACCGATGATAAAATAAAGCAAATGTTGGATAAATACAATCGGCCTGCCAACGTTGAATTCCTACAGTGTCAAAAGGTGAACCCCGAAATCTGGGGAAAATTGAGAACTTTGACTCGAAGTCGAGACATCAAACTGCAACGCAGTCAGCAGCGGTTGGTCAAAGGACTGATTCCGCTAGTCCAGGTTGTGGACACTCTTCTCAAACAGAAGAGTGAGAAGAAAGATATAGACATTTCGTCAGCAGTAAAACTGCCGTTTGATTCTTTTCACTTAATCACCAGTGCTACACAAGAGATCAGTCAATGTCGTCGGGATTTATCAAACCCGACTTAAACGGACAATACGCACAACTGTGTGCACAACAGAACACCCCATCGGTGTCATTGTTCGGGGATGATCTGGCCAAGACAATCAAAGACATTTCAGAGACAAATCGCCTTGGATATAAACTCTTATCTAAGCGGCCATCCCACAACCGGTACAATAACTACGGACAGTACGTTTAAAAAAAACGGCTATGGCCGTGGAGGTCAACATGGCCCTCCAAAATACCAGTACGGATATACGAGTTACCGCCCTTACAACGGAGGTGGATATCAAAACCAGAATCAGAGCCAGAGTCCACGGGGCCGAGGCAGGGGACAACAGAACAGGAAACCCCGTCAATAACAAATCCGCAAGCGGGAATCGAGGTGAGTGTTAATAAAGCACAAAGTATTGAATTAACAGCTGAATTTCAGGCTGGGTGTATTTCACAGCATTTAAATGCATGGTTTATAATCACCTCAGATGCCTATTTACTGGATATCGTGGAAAATGGCTATAACATTGAATTTTCCGAAATACCTTTTCAAAATTTTACACCACATCCATACAAATTTACGGATGCGGAAACGTATTTCGTGCAAACAGAAGTCTCAAAACTTGAAAGAGAGAAAATTATCCAACCCGTACCACAGTGTACTGATCAATATGTGTCAAACATTTTTCTGAGACCCAAAAAAAGATGGTTCGTACAGGATGATATTAAATCTAAAAAATCTGAATCAATCGGTTTATTATAACCATTTTAAAATGGATACTTTACAGACGGCCATTGATCTCACGAGAAAAAAACTGTTTAATGGCATCAATAGATTGGAAAGGTGCATACTATTCAGTGGCAATAGCTTCAGAACATAGAAAAAAATTACGTTTCCAATTTGAAGGACAGTTGTATGAATTCACCGCCTTACCAAATGGTCTAGCATCAGCTCCCCGCATTTTCACAAAACTAACAAAACAGTTGTTATCGGAGTTACGAAAAAGGGGCGATCAAATAGTATCCTATATTGATGATTCCATTGGTGGTTGGGTACTCGTACATTGAGTGTAGCCGCGCCTTACAGGACACAATCCATATGTCACAAGACCGGGGGTTTGGTATACACCCAGACAAGTCCATCTTCACCCCATCTCGAACAATACAATATCTCGGGTTTATTTTAAGTTCGATTGATATGACTGTATCACCTACGCCAGAAAAAAGCAACCAAAGTCAGAACTGCTTGTCAAAATTTGTTAAAAGCCAAGAAAATTACAATCCATGATGTTTCGGTTGTTGTTGGATTGATAGTTTCAAGTTTTCCGGGGGTTCAATATGGCAGGTTGTACTATAGGTCAATTGATAACAACAAACCTAAGGCGTTAAAGTTAAATCATGGCAATTTTAATGGACACATGTCACTGACACAAACGTGTAAAGATGACTTGACTTGATGGATAGACAATATCCACAATGTCTCAAACCCCATTGTAACTTCAGACCCCAGCATGATTATTGCATCAGATGCATCGAACACAGGGTGGGGTGGAGTCTGTAAGAGAAAGCAAACTCGGGGACACTGGACTGCAGAAGAAGCAGAGAATCATATAAATTATTTAGAATTATTGGCTGTTTGGTTCTCACTCCGGGTATTCTGTTCTGAAAAGAGAAATCAGATAATAAAATTACAAATAGACAATACTACAGCTGTGGCCTACATCAACCATCTGGGTGGTACTAAGAAAGCACTCAATGACCTATCCAGACAGATATGGCAATGGGCAAGAGAGCAAGATTTATGGCTAATAGCTGCACACTTACCAGGGGTGGATAACCAGAAAGCTGACAGACAAAGTCGAAAGGACCATGACAATGTAAAATGGCATCTAGACCCCAACATGTTTCAAAAAATGTCCAAACTCTGGGGAGAACCTAGTATTGATTTGTTTGCGTCTCGTCTAAATAACCAAATTCCATGCAATGTTTCATGGAAACCAGATCCCTTTGCAGTAGCTGTGGATGCATTTTCAATATCATGGGGGCAATACACATATGCGTTCCCTCCTTTTGCAATAATATCTAAAGTGCTTAGGAAAGTGGCATGATGCTGATTGTTCCATACTGGACAACACAGGCCTGGTTTCCTTGGTTAATGCGCATGCTCATTGATTGCCCTTTTTTATCTCCCTAGGAATCAACAAACGCTCACCCACCCACGGAAAAGATGGAAGGAACATCTGCCCAAACTACATTTGATTGCCTGCCTGGTGTCAGGAGATACCTCCAAAGTGTGGAGCTTTCAAAAACAGCTCAGGACATCATCATGTCCTCATGGAGAAACAACACTCAAAAACAATACCGTGCTTATACAAAACAGTGGCTCACATTCTGCAGAGAGACTAATATCAGTCCATTTTCACCCAATTTGAAAAATGTGATTGAATCTCTAACAAAGTGTTATTCAAGGGGACTCGGATATAGTGCCATGAACACTGTACGATCCGCGCTATCAACATTTATCCACATTGATGGGCACCCAGTTGGATCTCATCCAATAACTGTGCGGTTCATGAAAAGTGTGTTTCACAAAAGACCATTTTTTCCAAAAAATTATGTGACGTGGAATGTGAATGTACTTTTGACATATCTTAAATCACTGCCCCCAGTAAAAGAGCTTTCACTGAAACAGCTGACTTATAAAGCGGTTACATTACTGAGTGTAGTTACAGGCCAACAAGCACAAGCTATTCACCAGCTGGACATACTGAACTTCAGTGTTACGGAAGATAATGTATCATTACGATTCACCAGCCTTCTTAAAACATCTCGGCCAGGGTTTCAGCAGAGTGAAATAAACTTGAAAGCCTATACTGTTGATGAAGGACTTTGCATTGTTCAAACAATGAAACAGTACCTGACTGTTACTAAAAACATTCGTGGGAACAACCAGCAGGTGTTCTTGAGTTTCAATAAACCCTACCACCCTGTAACAAAAAGTACAATATCTAGGTGGATCAAAGTCACATTAGTGAATGCTGGTATTGACATATGCAGCTAATGTGCCTTTACAGACAATCCTGAATATAGCAGGTTGGACTAATGCACAAACATTTGCCAAGTTTTACAACAAACCTGTACAGGAACAATATGGGTTTCAAAATTCTTTGTTATCACGCCAGGAAACGTGATTGACTTATTTATGTGGTTGCACAAGAACAGTTTTCAGTGCTAATACCCAGAACAAGTTTATTGTGACAATTTAGATGTGTTCAAATGTATGAACTAAAACAGATAGTTTTATCTCATATATAATATAGTTTTTTTTCTACTTTATGCTAAAGCTTTTACCTCTTACATATATCTATTTTGAATGTATATGTATTATACAACTGAGCTTCCTACAAATTAAATGTACTAGATGTATATATAGTTAAAGATAGCCAAATTAGCATAATATGTGTTGAAACATATCAATGATCAAGGATAACTCTCTGGTCTTACCTCCAGCTTCTTACTTTTACATACATGTTAATGGTAACGTTGTATATATGTTGATGGTTTTCATCGAGTTGTTGATTACAATATACTGTTATGTTGTATATATGTTGATGGTTTTCATTGAGTTGTTGATTACAATATACTGTTATGTTGTATATATGTTGATGGTTTTCATCGAGTTGTTGATTACAATATACTGTTATGTTGTATATATGTTGATGGTTTTTATCGAGTTGTTGATTTTAATATACTGTTTTGTTGTATATATGTTGATGGTTTTCATCGAGTTGTTGATAATAATATACTGTTAAAATTCCATTTTGAGTTGCATGGTTATGTTTTCAATATGTCGTGGATACTGACTTTGAAATCTCACGTGGTCCCTAGGTACCACTCAGTAGTGAAACAGAATTTAGAAATTAAATGAGACTTACCTGTAAGTTGAAATTTGATTATAATTCTGTTTCACTGCTGAGGGTACATTAGGGATCACGTGCCCACCCTTTAACCCACCCTTAAGTAAATTTGAATATCTTATATATAGATACAAGACATTTTACTTTATCATTGTATTGAATAAATACCTATTCAGTATCCACTCTCGTCAAATAATGCTAGAAGATGCGCACGCACCTCTCACGTGATCCCTAATGTACCGTCTGCAGTGAAACAGAATTATAATCAAATTTCAACTTACAGGTAAGTCTCATTTAATTTCTAAATTAAAATGCCTTCTTCAACGAGCTTAGAAGAAAACACATTTATATAAGAATCTAATATTGTGAAAACCTCTGCCTACGAAACAAAATAATCATTTTCTTTATCGTCTCTCACTAATATTGAGACAACAGGAAATGTCATATCGAGTTAATGTCGGGAGTGAGGGTTTATGGTAGTCCAGTGGTAGGACGCCGGGCTTGTGACCAAAGTGTTGCGGGTTCGTGCCACGGCACGGCAATGTGTTGTATCCTTGAGCAAGATACTTTACTCCGCTTGTTCCAGTCTACTCAGCTGTAAATGAGCACGTGGTTGGGCAGTGCTAGAATTGTTGAATGCTAGCTGTTAGCGCCGAAATGGCAGCTCCAGCTGTATGCTACCCAGGGAGTTGAGAAAGGTATTTGCTGGTTGCAAAGGCCCTATAACCACGGATAATAATTTGTGAATCGCTTTCGACGATCTACGAACTTGGTTGTGATAAAGCGGTATATAAGAACCTCCAATTATTATTATTATTATTTTTATTATTACTGTATTGTTAATCATAGTCAAAGGATTCTAAGCATTCATTATACTAAGTTACNCAATTGTACTAAAAAAACAGTCCCGGGTGATACCAACGAGATTCTTCAATTTACATTTAGAGTCACCAGAGACGTAAATTATGTAATATATACGTCTCTGGAGCCACATAGACGAGCTTCGTACCTTTGGCGTGAGGACTCCAACACAGAGGACGTCATTTACAAAAGCCCCCCCCCCTCCCAACCCCTTTCAAAATCCTTTAATCAGAGACATATATACTATACCAGTGTAAGTACTACCAGGGACAGTATATACGTCCCTGGTACTACGAATAAATTGTTTTTATACCCCTCTGCTTTAACCGCCCGATGTTTATTTTTTAACTTCAAACAAAGAAACAGTACTATATAAGTGACTTATCAGGGACGTAGGGACGTATACGTCTCTAGCCAGATTAGCCCGAGTTTCCTCTGGCCCTAACATTTTGACATATAGATGTCTGTCTGGTGAGTCTGATGTTAAGGCCAGACGAAACTCGAGCTGACAAAAAACGATAGCTGAATCATTTACGTATAATATCAGATCCAGTAGAGGCGATATACGGCGTGGGGTCTGGCTTTGCTGAGACGAAGATGCCCCGGGGCGAAATTGAAGTACCGATGGGGGATGGTGCACCCCCGCTGAGGTAATTGGCGCTACCCCTGATAGCGGTCCTGGTCATCCTAGCTAACACACCGATCTTTTCTGTTACTTATCCAGGTAAATGACTCGACAAGGTAACATTTGCATTGTGATTTTTATGAAAATTGACAAAAAAAAGTAACAAACATTTTGACAAGTTAAAAGATAGATTATGATTTTAAAGTAAAATAAAATCGTTGATTAGAGATAAATGAAGCTAAAAAATATGAAAATTTTAAATAAATTCAGTGTAAAATTGTATTTCATCTTTTGAATTGCGAAATGAACACTTAATTATCTCATACAACCTTTCGATTTCACCTATTGAAACACGAATCAGTAGCATATCGTATATCTGAAAGAAGGTGCATAAAGTTACTATACAAAAGGATGGTTTTATATACTGGGCATGTTTGTGTCAATTATAAGATATACTTTGTTTCCTATAAAAATATCTCTTTTTATGCAGAATAAAGAAAGGAAAAATAAAACTATCATGTTAGAAAAGTATGTTAAAAGAAACGTTGCCGTAATTCGTCAGATACTGTCGTTGTATAGGAAGTTGAATTCTTTGGAGATATGTGGCGTTGACATCGATACCGCCAAACCCAACCCTCTCAAACTTTTGGATTTTTTACGGTACTAGTGATATGAAGCTCATATGAATTCAATTAAGTCGTTTCCGATGCATAATGAAAAGGGTATGTAAGTGTTACTCATCTTCATTTTTCATTAGTATATACCCGAAGCTACACACACCCGCGCACAGTGGTCGTCTTTATACTTTCCCTGTTCAATATTTGAATTAAATTAAAACGATACGTAAAGCAGACATTGTACTTCAGTCTCATAATTCAATCAGAAACATATAAAAACAGACTTTGAACTATACGGACCCGCGAATTAGTTACAATAATGTTTGTTTTGACTTAACACTGATATGTCGGAGTAATCATTCTCCCGGGTGTTGGTTGAGATACAACTAATTTATACGATTTCGTGGTAGAAACTAGATACGCCGGCAAAAGACGTCCTTGCGACTTGAGACGCTTAAATTTTTTATCGGGTGCTGTTGGAAGGAGGGGTGGCATTTCATTCGAGAGATATTACTCTTTACACAGCGGGAAAGGTACAAACAAACCAACAGTAGCCGGGTCCCTGTGACTGAACTTTACCTTAGAAATAACAATAGCCGCAGGTAACAGGGCCTATCCCACGTTTAATAAATTATAAACTATATGTATCTGTATCTCAATGTACTGTATACCATGCTATCAGTTATGAGTGTCCGCCGCCTCTTACATCAGACTAAGACAGTTTGACAGATAGACGTCTGGCTGGACCAGAGCGCACTAAATATGTTTATGAAAACGTAAAATTGTCCGAAACCGTTTGGTATCGGATAGTTTTAATTGAGATGCTGACAACAAACATTTACTATGGCACAACACATACCTCACATACATCGATAAATGTATGTCTGAGAGAAATAAAAATCTGAAATCTGGTATTGGACATACACATCAGAACGATTATCACTTACAAAATCTGACCTTAATTCATTGCTAATATAATATGGTATTTCATGAAAAAAACAGGTAATTTACGATATTAAAAAAATCAAAATGTGGTAGGACATTCTTCCGTGAATATTGGCACGGACTACGTGATTCCGTGATTATGGTTACAATTCGCTATCAATCATGAATTTGAAATATATATCGTGTCGTAATTGTCTAGGTATTCCTATACATTTGTGGTCATTCAGTTATCACATAGATTAAACGACCGCTCTATTCAAACAATTATATGTTGTAGAAATCATTGACTGACATTTTAATCATAAGAATTAGAGAAATGTTATTCTTAGACTGATCTGACATTATTAAAATAACACGGCTTTATTAGTTTAGTTACGGACTTAAATATATCTTGTGGGTGGTAAGTACAGGTGTAATTGGGCATTAGTACCGGTTGTTTGTTTGTTTTAGTAGATTAACGTCCGCTTCACTACGAGTGGTTCGGTTATCCAGACGACTACTACTAGTTCCGTCAAGTGAAAGCGACTGCATAGTTCGTTCGTTCGATCCGCCGCTATCGGCCAGGTATCAGTTTATCGGTCGATAGCGGCGAGGTATCATTAAGCAGTTTATCGGCCGGTAGCGGCCGAAAGCCTCGCTCCGTTCGGGAAGCGGCTGTACTAGCAGCGTTAGGCCCAATCGGTAACACCGGTCCTATCGGTAGGCGTGCGTTCGAACTGAGTTCGTCCTGCGGTCGTATAGCAGCTCGTCTACGTTCGGGAAGCGTGCGTCCTGCGTTCGTGCCACAAAAAGTGGATAATTGGGCGTAATTCTACCTGTAAGAATTTGCCCCTGTGAGGAAGGCTTTGGGTTCTGTCCCCTGGACGATACAATCCAGAGTCTGAACAAATGGTAGATTCTACTCCTGATTAACACTCAGCAATTGAGGAGTGGGACGACTTGTTTGCCCGTTGTCAGTATAATGTGACCGGGTGGGGAGTCCTGCTGGTTTGTCTTCGGCAGTATGTTTCAGTGAGGTGGCACTATAAAGTCGGCATCGGTTCCGCGCTATAACAAGGAGACAAACACGAAAATATCGCAGCCTCCCAAAACACACACGCATACACTACACGCATGCATCTTACACATAGGGGAGGCCATCCTTAAATGACATTGGCTGTTGACGTTTAACAATACTAAACCAAACCAAACCAAAGCTTACCCCATTTACCAATTTTAAAGAAATTTGTATGCAAGGATCCAGTGATAATTGGGAAGTTACCGTCATTCGAAAAAACTATGACTGTTGAATTTTGTCTTCGGTGATGAATATTATATTTTCAGTTTATTGTAGAAATCTCACTCACAGTTGCCTGGACCATAACAATCTTCGGTCGAGTTCGAACTTGCGTAGAAAAATAGTCCCTGTGCATCACAGTTAAGGACTTGAACATGATACCGCAGCACGAGCTGAAGGACCCCATGACTTTTATAAGCAGTTAGCTGTCTTCTGTCGCGTCGCATTGATGTATGTTCCGTATAGATACACGGGTTTGATAACAATATAATATTCCATGAATATCCAAAAATAGACATAACATTTTATCTTTGTATCAATATGTTATCATGGATAAACGTAACCTTCGTAATGCATAAAGTACCACCTTGTGTAAACACACTTATACAAATAAATAAATACACATTTTAGATACAAATAAATATTCCATATATTTTGATAGTATGCCTATATTTTCCCTGTCATATTGCAGATGAAACAAAAATGGTTTTAATAAGCTTATCACCTTAACTATCTACAATGTAATCTATATTGCAGTTGTAGTTGGGTAATATAAACGCACGTGACTCTTTTTTAGTATATTTGTCATAAAAGCGAGCACACGTCACATCGTAGCATATACATATACTGTGTTCCCTCAAAACATGTTGCCTTTTCAAACCAAACCATGTGCTCAGTGTATAAATATATACGCATCATGAGTTATGTAAGCGTGGCCTCGCACAGTTTTAGCCATGACGTATTGCTATTTTCATATTTGCATCATTAATCCAGCGTCGATGTTTCTTGTATGTTATAGAAATAGGTTTTTAGTTTTCTTTTGTATGAAAGGGGTTTAATAATTAAAAAAAATACTGCACAAAATCTGTAAAACAAATATAGGTATAATTAAGGTAATTAGACCTTACGTTATTTCGTATTCGGCTATGCTATCCATGCAGGTAGTATGAACAGTTTTTGTCAATATAAAACAACCGAAAGCATTTGTTATACTGAAACCTCACACGCAGTCAATGAAACCCACGTATTGTATTACCATTTTGATGTTTGACCCAAAAAAGGTGAAAAAACAAGCACAATTACTAATGGGTCAAAAAAAAACATCAAACGGACCCCCTATTTTGTGGTTGTTTTCGGAAGAGAAACACATTATCTTTTGATCCATTTAATATTAAAAACAAACTTCAATTGCAAAACTGTGTATATCAAGGCCGTATTTATTGTTAAGCCATTTCTCAATTTACACCAACCACGATTGTCATCGCACAACGTTCGCCATCGTCCGCACAAATGTGCTCAAACAATAATCGTCCAGATTTCAATCGTTCGCACATCGTGCAAACATTATGCGCACATCGCGAGGAACACCGCACATATAGTTCAGCGGAAAAGAGTCAAATCCAGAAGGTTACTGTTTTTGTTCTTTTAACTGAGTAACTTGATATATGTTTAACATATTTCCAATCCTGGCCTTACTACGAAAAACGCAAACATATTATAATGTTTAAGCATTATCTAACAATCGATGATGTTCACACATACTGCATAACTAATGTGTCGCTTTTAATCTTTCAAATAGGGCATCAGAAGTCTTGGCAATGTTTCTTTGAAACATCATATGACGATCATCTTGGAAAAGGTCGGAAAAGAATTTTATCAAATCCAATGCTTAAGAACAGGATGGGCATATCTGTTATTTTACACACCATTGTAACGGCAAAGCCACCTGCAACGAAATTAACAGTAATGGTTACTAAACTACCGAGCTACCACAATAATGTTCTTACTTTGTAATAACATAGTATAGTAGCAGCATCGCTCTTAGTAAATAACAATAAAAGTATAACCGACAGGAACGCCCCCCCCCCCCCCCCCCCCCTTTCCACACTCGCATACATCCACAAAACCACACAAGTCCCCACACCGCATCGACCATGATGTGATATCCCAGCCAATCATAGGCATTAACGGTTACCTTGAATCTCGAAATACACATTTTTGTCTTTTAATACAAAATACCCCCCCCCCCCCCCCCCCCCCCCCCCCTCCTAATATATCACTTCCACAAAGAAGGTGGCCCAATAAAACTAAACGTATAGTCATTATTCTGTCATTCATTCAGAGAGACCGTAGCAGTCATCTTTAACGAATAAATTTAAAACTTAACCTTTTTGTATAAAGTATATACAAAATATATCTTCTGTGAATCGATCACACAACATATCAACACATAAATCTGAAGATGTAAGCGTAATTATCATAGAGGCCATATTGAAGCTTAAAGGTTTTTTTTTTTTTATTAAAAAGTATATCCTCTTTATATAAATAACAAAGGTATCCAAAAAGAATTTGATATAAGCAGTATTGCGTTACCAAATCAAAGGTCATGGTGGATATCTTGAATCCAAAAAATTATAACTAGTATTATGATGTAAAGTCAATCCATTATATATAATACTACAGGAAGAAAACAAAATCGAACCCACAGAACTAAGCTTAAACCAGATGTTATCTCAGCCAATCAGAGGCCATGACGGCCATCTTGAATCAGAAAATTTAAAGTTTGGAATTTTTTGTATGCTTATCAACTATGTATCACTTCTATAAAGTCTCATTTTTATTTGTGACATAGATACGGCAAATTTGCCTTCACAGGTCTTAAAATGCTAAAAACAAAAGGCTATAAATCTTCGGAGACGGGTTTGAAACCGAAATACAAACATCAGGTGCCCATCTTACACATCATATTTCGTTTGAGTTTGCTCATTCGTTTATGTTGACTTATTCGTTTAAGGAGTTATCCGGACAAGTTGTATCCGTGGACAGTAAGACGGACAAGTTTATTCCAGTATAATCAACTTAGTTTTGTTGCGGGTTGAGGGGTTATAATATCCTTCTTAAGCGAAATATAGAAGTAATATGGTATTAGCAGTATTCAAACGAAACATAACCTTCACATTTGTAATCTTCACAACAAACTTACTTGCAGCAAGACAATAACACCACGTGCATAGCACGAGTTGTACCCTGATCCGTGGGAATAGTCTGGTACATCAATGTCATTCATGTGAATACATCCTGCTATCGACAGAATACCTGAAATTAGACATATTGCATTCTATGTATACGATAAAATACTCATATTTTAAAAACATTAGTTTTATTGACAGAGTACAAGTACAAATGTAATATGGCAAGAATTAATAAACTTTCAACGACTGAAGACCCTAAAAATAGTTCACATTAATGACAATTGGATAGTATGCACACTGTGCAAGAGCATGTTACCAGCGACTGGATACAGCAACATGGCGCAAACGCCGGAACATGTCCAATAGGATGACTTTTCCTTGTCAGCGACAGAATCAGTGATACAGCAAATCCTGTACATCATGACCAGAAACGCAATCAGATGTATTAGTAGAGATGCGGTTTCCATCAACATGGATGTCCCGTCTACATCTGAAAATCGAGATAACTCGTCATCGATAAATATGTTATTACTGACAACACTCAATATCTTTCGTTATATAGACATGGACAATACTTTAGGATAGGTAAAAATAGCATTCATAGATAGTAAGTTTATTTATATATGCTATTTGCATCATTTTAACATGAATTCGGTTTATTGTAATTACTGTCAATAAAATATTTAGAACAATAATTAATTTACATTTGTTTTCAAACCAAATATTTAAAGTCCATTGAAAGAATTCTCTCCTGCACTTACATTCACGACATCGAATTTACTGGTCGTAACCTCATCAACAAGCATTTACATTATGTATTTATCATTTTGTGGTTATATCTTTCATTACAGTAGATACAATTTACGTCCTTTGCTTACGGAGTTCATATTAGTTTGTCACACTAGATTTGCGTCATCAGAGCTTGTTTTCGGCATCAGGTTTTTCTATCCACAATTTGCATCTCTTTGCATGCCAGTACGAGTTACTTCCCTTATTCCTAACAGTAAAGCGAACCAAAACTGATCAGCGCTAAAACCATTTATATGTTAATAACATAAATTAGCCTTTAGCTCTGCACCAAAACATATAAGGATGTGCTGTTTGTATTAAGGTTAAAAATAACAGAAAACCAAAGACTGAAAGTGAAACATGTCATTTATTTAAAAGTATAAGTGACGGTATAAAATATCACCTTATAACTTATTGTACACACTTATTGTACAAAGGTTTCTGTTACACAAGATGAAACAAAATAATTAGACCCCATTTATACAAAGATGGGGATCAACTTGCGCCACAATATAGCCAGACAGTTTGGACATAACTCCGAAATATCTGACTATATCCCCCATCGAAGATATTTTCAATCTACCTTCGATCATTTTACCTGAGAGGATGCTTTTTGAAAAATAGCTTGGATGCAAAGTTATATCACAACATCTTTAACCAACATCAACAATAACAAAATCGGTTGAAATAAGGATTCTTTGATTGTGCTGGGTTCATTTAGACGTTGACCAGTCCACTTAACCTTGTTGTTTGTAGTGGTGTAACAAACTAAATGTGGTCAGCTATATACTTAAGAAAAGTTTCCATGGAAGACTTATACCGATTTTATATTCGTGTTCAATCAAACAAAATGTTACATTTTTAATATCTATAAATATGACGCTAAAGCTCGTGGTCAGACCGAGCTGCAAATCAATTATTCCTCCAGTTATGTTATTTGTCGACGTGTCAACAGGTTTTTTTCCCACATGGTAGATAACCCCATTACAGGGTAAACTAAAACAGTCGTTTTGAATGTTTTGATTTTTAACATATTTTATCGATTGAAGGTTCAGCAAGCCCCCTAAAAGATGTTATAATCACCCAAAATTTTAACCCCCTGGCGTCATATTGTAATACCCTTATCAAAAATCGGAATATATGTATATAATTTAAATATATTGAACTTGTACATGAGCTATTAAAGGGACATAACCAGGTTAACGAAGTCAAAATACGGTATTAAGGCTGATGTAATGATAAAAGTTGCTCACCATATTTACATGTATAACATGTCAATCTCTTAAGCGACCCAACTGAATGTTACGAAATCACATGCTATTTGAAGATCATTTATATACCTAGGTCATGCGGGGCTTTATTTCTCTTTAACTGTGTGTGGAGAGGTATACCGTCCTCACAAAGAGAGGATTGTTGCTATGGGAAAGTACAAAAATCATAGTAAAACGTCCGACATATATATGTGTAAAACCATAGACCATTTAACCATAAACATTACTTAAACTTCATATAAAATGTCCTTTCTTAAAATTCAATATAAGAGCTAGACTACTTAACCTGGCTATGTATTTTTGCTAGCAAATGAACAAGTTCAATATATACAAATAACATATATAGGTTCCGAATTTTAAATGAGGTTTTGAATATGACTTCTCAGGGGGTTGAAATGTTAGGCGACTACGTCATCTATTAAGGGTCTTGTTGAACCTTAATAAAGCAAACGGGCACAACTTATTACCTGTCGTCCTTGAAAAAATGCTTTTTTCATTGCATTCTAATCTTCTCCTACCCAAAAAATGGCGCAAAATCGTCTTTTGATATTGGTAAAAGATGTTGCATTGCTTCCTTAAAGAAAAAAAAGCTTAATTATATAATGAATCGAGAGTATTTATGTACTAAACCGACTGAAAATGTATTACACTCAACAATGCTTAATGTAAGAAACTATTTAATGTTATTTTTGTTATAGTAAACGTCTTAACCATTCGTAACGAATCTAGATAGATACGATTAAGCAATCAGCGTGGTACGTCAAGAAGACACGTGTATCGTTTTAACCGCTGTTCATGAGAATACCTGTACCAATATTATCAATAGCAAATACGTGAAATACACTTAATGGCTTTAAGACGGGGTGATCGGGTGAATGAAACACAGTCTTGTATGTTTCCAACAGCAAAATGTATACTTTCTGGTTTTGCTTTGACATGGGAAACCAGAAAGTCAGCTCATCCAATAAAAGATATAGATATATATGGTACAGTGGCGGATCCAGAGGTTTCTTTTTGGCTTCAGGATCCCCCCGCCCCACCCCCTTTTAATAGATCTGTTAAATTATTAAAACTACTTTCAGACACAGATCTATTCTACTAGTTTTGGTATGATTTGATTCAGCCCCTACGGTTTTTTGAACCAATAAGACAATTAACAACTCTCGTTATGGACAAAATCACATAAGAGTTCTTCTGAGTTTGGTCGATCTCTGATTTCTTTTCTTGAGGATTTCTAGTATTTATACCGGTTACTATGTGTTAACGGTATATTATAAAAATACTTAACTTACTTAACTAACTTACAGTTACCATAACCATAACAACCTACGGTCACGTTACTATCCAGGTAGTAGAAGAGTCCTTGAGCATCACAGTCCTTCCATGAGAGCCAGTAAGGTGAAACAAATCCACCAACTTGAAGAAGCATAGTAATTAAAAACGTGAGAGTGTAGCAGCAGCAATAATCCTCCTTGGAATCCATGACTTTAATGAACAGTTGGCTGTGATTCGTCCCCTTGCATTAATATCTGCACAATACCGATACTCGAGATAGATAACGTATCACATTTTTCCGTGAAAATGTACCGATATATACCGTTTGCTATCTTAAAATGTTACCTCTGAAGTACTTAAGCTACTTAACAAATAAAGCATTCCGTCCGATATTGTCTTGTGTATGCATAAAATTGAAAAGAAATTGTAATGGAAGATTGTTAATCGTTATATTGCTGTACTCTGTTGCTTTATTGTATAAATAAAAATGGGCATACATAAATGTTTACATGTACATTATCAGTAATTTTAACTTATCGTATTCGTGTACATCAACATCGTCAAATTCTATGCAAACTTGAATATCCTGTCTCAACCCTGAATGAACTGAGCCAACAGTAAATAAGCGATGGTTTGTCTCTTTCGGAGGGAATATGCAGCGAGCGAAAAAATGTAGGTAAGTACCGATAAATATATAAGCCAAGCCTGAATGATAGTTTTGGGGGGAAAGGCTGAAAAAGTCTTCAAATGGCATAGGTGTAAGAATCACTGATCAAGTGATGGGTGATTGTGATCGGCAGGTCAGTCAGTCTACAGGGGTATATCCAGCTGTACCACAGTACAACCCATGCGTCATGGTTAGACATGTAAGGGTACAGAAGACAAGTGCTTATTTCGTTGAATACGTTCTTGTAATGATGTAAATAAAGTCATGTCAAGTAGTCCGGCACTGCTGTTTTTGCACGGTTGATGTGTGTGCGCATTAACCAGCTGTATGGCGTTGCGCTGGAGACCTTCAGTCAAAATAACGGATGTATGTCATCGCCTTGTCAATGTAATTACCGTATATTCTATTGTACGCGTATCTAAAGTGAATTTTTCCAGTATATCCTGGGAAATAGAAAAAACGAACATTCACTGTCAAATATCCTAGATAGCCTCTTATCAACCATTTTGTTTACCCAAAACCATCTCAAAATTAAACATGTTCAACTAGACTTGTAAGCCAAAGACTAACTAATACCCCCGCTCCTATATACACCAGAACTGTAAGTCACAGTTCCTCACCTCTATTTCGCAGTTCTCAACCTATATTTCAATGTTCCTTACCTTTTTACACTGTCCCCCACCTCAATTACGCTGTTCCCAACCTCAATTACGCTGTTCCCAGCCTCAATTACGCTGTTCCCAACCTCAATTACGCTGTTCCCAACCCCAATTACGCTGTTCCCAACCTCAATTACGCTGTTCCGAACCTCAATTACACTGTTCCCAACCTCAATTACACTGTTCCCAACCTCAATTACGCTGTTCCCTCTCTCGATTACATCTCCATTTTATGTTTTTTGCATTCACTGTTTCCTCACTTTGATTACATTTCTCTCCTCAACGATTAAAATGCTCCTCATCTCGCATGCACTGTTTCCTTTCTTGAATAAACTGGACCCTACCTTTGATACACTGATCCCCATCTCTTATATATATTACACTGCGCTACGCTAGCATGAACAGCTCCCAAAGTAGTATACATTTTTTTGTTCATGCACTCAGTTTACCCCACCTTGAATACACTGTTCCCCACCTCAGTTACGCTGTTCCTAACCTCAACTACTTTGTACCCATGCTCGCACCTTGGAAACATTATTTCTAATATCTAATAGACTGTTCCCTTCCTCGATTAAACTGCTGTCCAACTCGATTACTCTGTTCCCCACCTGGACTTCATCGCCCCCCCCCCCCCCCCCCCCCCCCATATTGTTTTACATTGCCAACTCGCATTCACCGTTCCCCAATTTGAATACACTGTTTCTTAACTTCATAGCACTGCTCCAAAAGTTGCAAATAATGTTCCAAACCATATATACTCTGTTCCCTCCCACAGTAACACTGTTCCTCACCTTAATTCCAATGTTTCCTCACTTGATTACACAATTTCAACCTTTCATGCATGCATTGTTTACAACCTAATTACACTGTTCCTCAATGTTATTACACTGTTCCTCACCTTAATGACACTATTTCTTACATCAATTACACTGGTCCTCGCCTTCATTACACTGATCCTCATCTTGCATATTCATCTCTCACAGTAGTATGAACTTTTTTTTACCTCGCATTAACCGTCCCCCACCTTGAATACACTGTTCCCCACCTCAATGACACTGCTCCTCACCTCACATACACTGTTTCCCACCTCAATTACACCGCTCCTCACCTCCCATACACTGTCCCCTCCTCAATGACACTGCTCCTCACCTCACATACACTGTTTCTCACCTCAATGACACTGCTCCTCAACTCACATACACTATTTCCCCCCTCAATGACACTGCTCCTTACCTCACATACACTGTTCCCCACCTCAATTACACTGCTCCCCACTTAACATACAGTGTTTCCCACCTCAACTACACTGCTCCTCACCTCACATACACTGTTTCTCACCTCAATGAGACTGCTCCTTAACTCACATCCACTATTTCCCACCTCAATGACACTGCTCCTTACCTCACATACACTGTTCCCCACCTCAATTACACTGCTCCCCACTTAACATACAGTGTTTCCCACCTCAACTACACTGCTCCTCACCTCACATACACTGTTTCCCACCTCAATTACATCGCTCCTCACCTCCCATACACTGTTCCCCGCCTCAATGAAACTAATCCCCACCTCACATACACTGTTCCCCACCTCAATGACACTGCTCTTCACCTCACCTACACTGTTTCCCACCTCAATCAAACTGCTCCTCACCCCACCTACATTGTTCCCCACCTCAATTACACTGCTCCCCACCTCACATACAGTGTTTCCCACCTCAATGACACTGCTCCCCACCTCACATACAGTGTTTCCCATCTCAATTAAACTGATCCCCACCTCACATACACTGTTCCCCACCTCAATTACACTGCTCCTCACCTCACCTACACTGTTTCCCACCTCAATTACACTGCTCCTCGCCTCACATACATTGTTCCCAACCTCAATTACACTGCTCCCCACCTCACATACAGTGTTCCCACCACAATTACACTGCTCCTCACCTCACATACACTGTTCCCCGCCTCAATGACACTGCTCCTCACCTAACATACACTGTTTCTCACCTCAATGACACTGCTCCTCAACTCACATACACTATTTCCACCTCAATGACACTGCTCCTCCCCTCACATACACTGTTCCCACCTCACATACACTGTTCCCACCTCAATGACACAGCTCCTCACCTCACATACACTGCTCCCCACCTCACGTACACGGTTTCCCACCTCACATACACTGTTTCCTACCTCAATTACACCGCTCCTCACCTCACATACACTGTTCCCCGCCTCAATGGCACTGCTCCTCACCTCACATACACTGTTTCGCACCTCAATGACACTGCTCCTTAACTCACATACACTATTTCCCACCTCAATGACACTGCTCCTTACCTCACATACACTGTTTCCCACCTCAATGACACTGCTCCTCACCTCACATACCCTGTTCCCACCTCAATGACACAGCTCCTCACCTCACATACACTGCTCCCCACCTCACGTACACGGTTTCCCACCTCACATACACTGTTTCCTACCTCAATTCCACCGCTCCCCACCTCACATACACTGTTCCCCGCCTCAATGGCACTGCTCCTCACCTCACATACACTGTTTCCCACCTCAATGACACTGCTCCTTAACTCACATACACTATTCCCCACCTCAATGACACTGCTCCTTACCTCACATACACTGTTTTCCACCTCAATGACACTGCTCCTCACCTCACATACACTGTTCCCACCTCAATGACACAGCTCCTCACCTCACAAACACTGTTTCCCACCTCAATATCACTGCTCCTCACGTCACATACACTGTTTCCGACCTCAATTACACTGCTCCTCACTTCACATACACTGTTTCCCATCTCAATTAAACTGATCCCCACCTCACATACACTGTTCCCCACCTCAATTACACTGCTCCTCACCTCACCTACACTGTTTCCCACCTCAATTACACTGCCCCTCGCCTCACATACATTGTTCCCAACCTCAATTACACTGCTCCCCACCTCACATACAGTGTTCCCACCACAATTAAACTGCTCCTCACCTCACATACACTGTTCCCCGCCTCAATGACACTGCTCCTCACCTCACATACACTGTTTCCCATCTCAATTAAACTGATCCCCACCTCAGATACACTGTCTCAAACCTCAATTACACTGCTCCTTACCTCACATACACTGTTTCCCACCTTAATTACACCGCTCCTCACTTCACATACACTGTTCCCTATCTCAATTATACTGCTCCCCACCTCATATACACTGTCTCCAACCTCAATTAAACTGCTCCTTACCTCACAGACACTGTTTCCCACCTCAATGACACTACACCTCACCTCACATACACGGTTTCCCATTTCAATTACACTGCTTCTGACCTCACATACACTGTTCCACACCTCATATACACTGTTCCCACCTCACATACACTGTTCCCCACCTCAATTACACCGCTCCTCACTTCACCTACACTGTTTCCCACCTCAATTATACTGCTCCTCACCTCACATACACTATTCCCCACCTCAATTACACCGCTTCTGACCTCACATACACTGTTCCACACCTTATATACACTGTTCCACACCTCACATACACTGTTCCCACCTCACATACACTGTTCCCCACCTAAATTACACTGCTTCTCAACTCACCTACGCTGTTTCGCACCTCAATGACACTGCTCCTTACCTCACATACACTGCTCCTCACCTCACATACATTGTTCCCCACCTCAATTACACTGCTCCCCACCACACATACAGTGTTTTCCACCTCAATGACACTGCTCCTCACCTCACATACACTGTTCCCCATCTCAATTAAACTGATCCCCACCTCACATACACTGTCTCCAACCCCAATTACACTGCTCCTTACCTCACATACATTGTTTCCCACCTCAATTACACTGCTCCTCACTTCACATACACTGTTTCCCACCTCAATTACACTGCTCCCCACCTCACATATACTGGTCCTCACCTCACATACACTGATCCCACCTCACATACACTGTTCCCACCTCACATACACTGTTCCCACCTCACATACACTGTTCCCACCTCAATTTTTCTGCTCCTCACCTCACACACAATGTCTCCAACCTCAATTACACTGCTCCTCACCTCACATACAATGTTTCCCACCTCAATTACACCGCTCCTCACTTCACATACACGGTTCCTATCTCAATTATACTGCTCCCCAACTCATATACACTGTCTCCAACCTCAATTACACTGCTCCTCACCTCACATACAATGTTTCCCACCTCAATTACACCGCTCCTCACTTCACATACACGGTTCCTATCTTAATTATACTGCTCCCCACCTCATATACACTGTCTCCAACCTCAATTACACTGCTCCTCGCCTCACATACACTGTTTCCCACCTCAAAGACACTACACCTCACCTCACATACACGGTTTCCCATCTCAATGACACTGCTTCTGACCTCACATACACTGTTCCACACCTCATATACACTGTTCCACACCTCACATACACTGTTCCCACCTCACATACACTGTTCCCCACCTAAAATACACTGCTCCTCAACTCACCTACGCTGTTTCGCACCTCAATTACACTGCTCCTCACTTCACATACACTGTTTCCCACCTCAATGACACTACACCTCACCTCAAATACACGGTTTCCCACCTCAATTACACTGCTTTTGACCTCACATACACTGTTCCACACCTCATATACACTGTTCCCACCTCACACACAATGTTCCCCACCTTAATTACACCGCTCCTCACTTCACATACACTGTTTCCTATCTCAATTATACTGCTCCCCACCTCACATACACTGTCTCCAACCTCAATTACACTGTTCCTCACTTCACATACACTGTTTCCCACCTCAATGACAATACACCTCACCCCAATTACACGGTTTCCCACCGCAATTACACTGCTTCTGACCTCACATACACTAATCCACACCTCATATACACCGCTCCTCACTTCACATACACTGTTCCCTATCTCAATTATACTTCTCCCAACCTCACATACACTGTCTCCAACCTCAATTACACTGCTCCTTACCTCATATACACTGTCTCCAACCTCAATTACACTGCTCCTCACTTCACATACACTGTTTCCCACCTCAATGATACTACACCTCACCTAACATACACGGTTTCCCACCTCAATTACACTGCTTCTGACCTCACATACACTGTTCCACACCTCATATACACTGTTCCCACCTCACATACAATGTTTCCCACCTCAATTACACCGCTCCTCACTTCACATACACTGTTTCCTATCTCAATTATACTGCTCCCCACCTCACATACACTGTTCCCACCTCATATACACTGTCTCCAACCTCAATTACACTGCTCCTTACCTCACATACACTGTTTCCCACCTCAATTACACCGCTCCTCGTTTCACATACACTGTTTCCTATCTCAATTATACTGCTCCCCAACTCACATTTACTGTTTGCAACCTCAATGACACTACACCTCACCTCACATACACGGTTTTCCACCTCAACGACACTACACCTCACTTCACATACACGTTTACCCACCTCAATTACACTGCTTCTGACCTCACATACACTGTTCCACACCTCACATACACTGTTACCACCTCACATACCTGCTCCTCACCTCACATACAATGTTTCCCACCTCAATTACACCGCTCCTCACTTCACATACACTGTTTCCTATCTCAATTATACTGCTCCCCACCTCACATACACTGTTCCTACCTCATATACACTGTCTCCAACCTCAATTACACTGCTCCTTACCTCACATACACTGTTTCCCACCTCAATTACACCGCTCCTCGTTTCACATACACTGTTTCCTATCTCAATTATACTGCTCCCCACCTCACATACACTGTTCCTACCTCATATACACTGTCTCCAACCTCAATTACACTGCTCCTTACCTCACATACACTGTTTCCCACCTCAATTACACCGCTCCTCGTTTCACATACACTGTTTCCTATCTCAATTATACTGCTCCCCAACTCACATTTACTGTTTGCAACCTCAATGACACTACACCTCACCTCACATACACGGTTTTCCACCTCAACGACACTACACCTCACTTCACATACACGTTTACCCACCTCAATTACACTGCTTCTGACCTCACATACACTGTTCCACACCTCACATACACTGTTCCACACCTCATATACACTGTTCCCCCCTCACATACAATGTTTCCCACCTCAATTACACCGCTCCTCACTTCACATACACTGTTTCCTATCTCAATTATACTGCTCCCCAACTCACATTTACTGTTTGCAACCTCAATGACACTACACCTCACCTCACATACACGGTTTTCCACCTCAACGACACTACACCTCACTTCACATACACGTTTACCCACCTCAATTACACTGCTTCTGACCTCACATACACTGTTCCACACCTCACATACACTGTTCCTCACCTCACATACCCTGGTCCTCACCTCACATACACTGTTCCTCACCTAACATACACTGTTCCTCACCTCACATACACTGTTCACACTGTTCCCACCTCACATACACTGTTCCCACCTCAATTTTTCTGCTCCTAACTTCAGTAACCATTAAACATGTCAACAAAACAAGCAACCAGAATGCCATCCTCGGTATCCAGGGGTAACGCTCACTGCACCCCTGAAATATGGCATAGCAAATCGAAGGCTCAGTGTGCAGCACCTTGTGGATGAGACGAGAAACCAGTTTGATCATTTGATGTACATCAAAAGAACTTCGCAGTCGCGTGACGGTAAAACTTACTGGCTTTGAAGTCGGGCGTCGCTCCTTCGAATGACCAGTATCAGACTAATGATTGGTCAGATGTTTTTACCTGAAACTAATCAAATAGCTTGCCGCGTGCCTTTGATTTGTTATGACATATCCCAGGGGTGCAGAGAGCGAAAGTGAGCGTAACCCCTGGATACGGAGGATGGCATAACAGAATACAATTTTTCAGCACAGATCAATATTCATTAAAGGTATTTTTTGTTTGCTCCGGTCGTACGTGATTAATGTTAATGTCCCAAAAACGGGATAGTACTCAAAACGGGGGAGAAATTGTGGGAAAGCGGCCTAAAAATTGGTATGCAATTCAAAGCAGCACTTTTAATGCGATTTTCACTGCATGCTATTTTTCTGATCATTCAACTATACATCGGCTTTACCGGCTGTTGGTTATGGTTATCTAGACAGTTTAAAGTTAGAAACAATTACAAAAATAATCATTTTTAATGTACGTGCCATGAAACGCTATATATCTATTTGGATATAAAAAAAAAAAAATAATAGAACCATGTGCCAAAAATATAAACTTGTAATAGAAAAAGAAAAGTGGATTATATCATTTTATAAAAAAAAACCACGAAAAATCTGTATTTGAATTGATGCTATGGTATTACATACATCAAAATTTCACTAAAAGTGTTCTGTTTATGGATACACTGCATGTAACATTAACTTGCGGAGGTACTGGATGGGAGTCGGAGGGTTACGTCGTTTTCTTAATCAAAATGATACTACTCATGATCTTATAAATATGATACATTGAAATGCGCAAACAATCTAAAAGGCACTACGTGCCTACATCAAACTATTACATGATTATCTTTTTAAAATATTCGACGAAAGTAAATAAAACGACAGCTCATTACGAGGCGAATTAGTCACATTATCCGAAATGATGACAGCTAATACACCTTTATAAATGTCAGACAACATCTGAAGCCTGGGAAACAGTTATGGTTAAAATAATTGCGCTGTCAAATGCCTTGTCGTACTATATAAGGACGAGCGTCCTGGCGGTCCGGAAACGCTTTCCTGATTCCAAGTATGTGGCACACGCTTACCATCGGACTTTTGGCCACCCTGGCCGGGCCATATGGTAAATAAACATTTTATTTTATTTTAAAATCAGTTCTTTTTATTGCATAAGAACATGGAAAACTTCAAACATAGTAATCTATTCATGGACATTTTATGTTTAACTATTTATACCCTTTCTAAATAGCTAAATTATATCATGATACAGGCTAAGCACATATCATAAAAGTGGGATAAGAGCCTCAAATTATTATTATTTCTGATCTACATTGATTAATACAGAACAAGATTATAAACGAAGCATATCAGAGCCCAGAGAAATTGATACGTAGATAGTATTAATGGTAACTGACTCATAATTCTGCAAAAGGTTACAGAAGGCGGGCGTCAGTAATATTGATTTGTTGTCAAATACGACTAACAGAAAATGACCTGACCTTTGTAAAAGTTCGAAATATGGTTCAATAACTGTAGTGATTGATAGAGATTCAATTTAAAAAAATCCTTTTTTCACTTTATTTACCAAACAATAGGTAATGTATCATGTTTCATATAAAAAACACTTTAGAAATAAGATACATCAAGATCGAATAAAGTCATATTTAACTCAAAAGCAAAATGTTAAAAGTTAAATACACAGAGTGTAAATAATTCTGATCAGTGACAATACAGATATAGAGATATCAAAAGCTTCAAAGTTTTTTTCCAACATACACGAAGACTGCAAGAACGGAAGTCCATAACTATGTCCAGAGACGGAGTTAAATTACTATTAACATAGAATGAAGATGATGAGAGCCAAGCGAAGTAAATATTTTCAAGGCACCATTTCGCCATTTCGTTCATTCAAGTCATGTCAGTGGTACTAAGAGTCAAAAGATTGGAATAAAACATAAAAAAGTGTTCCGAAATAAATATAGCAAAAATAGCAGAACAGTATCTAGTAAAAGCAACACTAAACAAAAATGATGGGAAAATTATATTAGCCCTTTTGGAGTCTTTGGTACGCGCTTAACACACCTTAACTTAGAGGCAAACATTGAAGTGCGTTGTTAGTTCTGTGATCAGCGAACAATTCTAACGAACTGCCTGATCCTCAAGTTGCGAAACATCATGTCTCCATTAATCATTGCTTGTTCCTCTATCTCCGTCATGACAATAGCTACATGCTGTCCTTGGTAGTTGTACGTGAGATTTAGCTGACTGCTGGCAACAGTGGTCGCCACAGTGGTTCGAGTCTGTCGGGATGCCGGGAAGTCGTCACCGTTGTCGCTGGCTTTTCTTGGTTTGAATATGCAGCAGCATAACAGGATAGTCTGTTTGATAGTAAATAAGAGGACTGAATGGTGTTGGTTTTTTTTGTTTCAGAAATTCATGAATATCAGACAATAGTTCATAACATACCTAAACCTCTCTTTGACTATAAACACTGGATACTAACCTGAAGCATGACGTAGACACCACTGGCGAGACACAGGCCAAACGAATAACCGTACGAGAATTCCGGCACGTCTATGGTAGACATCGCACCACATCCGACTATACTTAATAACCCTGTGTGAAAACCCATAAAGAGCTAAGTTCTGTAGCCTGGCATTGACGTCATTGTTTCACTCCTCGTAAGCAGTTATCATAAGTATACGCCTATGTATTTTTCTTAATTGGAATTTAAATGAGAACTTTGAGGTAATTTCCCAAAAAACTAATATCAAAGCAAATTATTTACGAATATGTAGCTTGACAATATTGTTTTGGGATAAAAGTCCATTTTATTGGTAATGACACGAATGCATAAATCTTGTTTGTTAACTTTTAAAGAACGGATACACTTTTGTGTAGTTTTGGGATTCGTTATGGGCGGATGTCCTCTGCAAATATCATTATAAGCTTTAAAGAGATTGCAAAGGGGAGAAACTCTATTCGGCTTGTGTCATGTATCACTAGAATATCATCATACAACATTAATTACTCTATGACATTACAAATGATGTCATCATTGTTACTTCAATACCGCTGACCAACCCTTAAGATAGGCGTTTTATTTATTCAACAAGTTTAGACGATTAATACATTTATTCGAGGTTTTTGCCGAATTTTGATAAAGTCGTTTGAATTTCTACCAAATTGAACTTTTAAGTGGTTAAAGAATAAAAGGAATTTTCTTGTTCTTCCCTTTTTGGTGTTTTCTCGTTTTTATGCATTGACTGCTTTCAGATGATATGCATTGCCAATATGAAGTGAAATGGAACATCTAAATGACGCGCTTGCGCACGCCATGTTTCATATTTCCAGTTGACATTCCGATTGACGTTGAATGCTAATTGAAAGCATGTCAATGCATAAAAGCGAAAAAATGCCAATAAGGAAGAACTATATAAAAAAAAGTTGCAAAATTGTTTCTAAAAGACATCTACAAACATGTAGAAGTTAACATACCTGCAGCTGGGTACATCATGATGGAGCATCCGGCACAACATAAACAGCATCCAACGTCATCGGCATCTTCTCCGCTACAGCACATCAGCCATATCGAGGTCAAATAAATTAGCAGGTGGATGGCGAATGACGTTGCTTGTAGGCCAAGGGCGGCTGAGCTGATATCTTAAACGAACGCATATACAGACTTTACACATTTAGGGACAATGAATGGAAAATTGTCTTAACAACAACGGAAAGAGACCAAAGACTTCCAATTACAATACGTTCGTTTAAACCAATCAAGATAAACTACCTGTAGTTCCCAAGACGAGTTCCGTTAGACTTCAGTTGTAGATAAAATGATATTAAGCAAAATTGACTGTTTGCTTGCAATGGAACAGGGATCCATATTTTTTGCCGTAAAATTGAAAGAGATAAAAAATTAAAAGTGTCAACCCCATGTAGGGACCAAATATACCACAGTGTCAGCAAAGATAGAATGTATCAACAAACAAGGCTGAATTATATACCACAACGTAAACATTTCATCGCGTCCAATACGAGGACAAAATATATCACAATGGCAAATACCGGTACAAATACAAAACAAAGTCAACAGAAAAATAGAAAATAACCACAGCTTCAGCACAAAGATAACATACAACAAATAAGTATAACACATGGTCATCACACACGAGCACATTATGTACCACAGCGTCAACAGCACAAAGTCTATCACGAAATATATCTCAGCGATAGCATAGAAACAAAAGATTAACATGTACTAATTGTAATGGGGGACCATTACAGATGTCCCCAAACTGCCTGCCCCCATAGTCGCATAGATGCATCTGAAAAGTATCGCATTGCCATAATACTCCTATAATGTACATACTAAATATGAGTGAAATCGAACAATACCGAAATTTCGACCAAACAGAAGCTTCCGTGTGGTTGCTATGGAAACGAAACATATGCACTTGAATTCGCAGTCCCTTAATACCCCTACATACCAATTTTCATTAAAATCTAACAATATCTAAGTTTCGACCAATCAGAAACCTCCGTGTGGTTGCAATGGCAACGAAACCTATGCGATTGAATTTGCAGTCCCCTTATACCCCCATATACCAATTTTCATCAAAACCGAACAATATCAAAATTTCGACCAAGATGCAAAAAAAACATATTCTGAAAAATGTTTATCCAGGGGAACTATTTATTTTAGAGAGGGCTATGTCCACAACCTAAATTTAACAAAAAACGATGTCCAAGCGGAGGTGGCAATCGGAGGGAGATGCTACCGAAGCATGAGAAAGGGGGAGAAGCCACACTTGTTAACATTACATGTACAGTAGGCTTAACAAAGAAGTGTGTTAAGGACGCATTCTGTTCAGCTGGTTGATTATCCAGTTTGGGTCTGTCGAGTTCCGTTTTTATTTTCTTTTTTTAATTAAACGGTTGTTCAAAATATCATGGAGTGATGTACGTTGGTTTCCTTGCTCTGACGTTTTTTTTAATAGCGGTATCCGCAGCTCAATACTTGGCAATTCTCCCTATTTAGGAGGGAGACTCACGAGTTGCACATCTACATAGTAATGACCACCTTCATCTATTTGAAGATCATGTCATGTGATAGTGGGTGCTAGGCCAAGAGAAGAAATTGAGCAATTTAAACTGGTGAATTTGCTAAAATTTCATCTGAAAGAACAGCTCAAAAGATGCCATTTTCTTAGGGTGTACAGTACATACATACATTTGTTTTAATCTCCTCGATGGACATTTTAAAAGTTGGGAAGTATGACAAGCTGGTGTTAAACTGTTTATGTGTGTTCTTACCTATAGCAATATGATCATATATGAACCCCCTATATATATGCGTGTACCCTAAACTACAGACTGTAGTGCAGGCCTAACGTACAATAATGGCAGTCAATGAGTCATTCAAAATGTAAAAATTATATATAACAAAAGATGGACATTGATAACGTTAACAGTCATCTCCGACATCTGTTGCTGTACTGTGCGATTACATCCAAAAAAAACCAAGGGAGTAGGCCCTATTCAAAACATTTGTTCCTAAATGTACTGTTTACAGTGAAGAAATAAAAAGTAAAAAACATTAGTCGTTTTAATTATATTTAATTATTCCTTTAATGCACTCATCCAAGTTCTGCAAATGAAGTTAATAGCAGCTTACATAAAGGCATAACATAGACATTTATCCCTCCCTTTTGTCCTCTTTTTAAGGACAAAGCATTAATTCTGTGTTGATAACAAATCATCAGTACATTATTACCCCATGCCCCATTCCAAAAATTATATAGTATTACCCTTCCTCCATTCTTCAATATCTAAGAGTGACAAGATCTGATGTGCAGCAGGCCTAGTTTACGAGTTTCTTCCATCTGCGCCAGGGACTTGCGAACTTACAACGTTTCACGGTATGCCAGGGGTTCGCATCCTGTTCTGCAAATCACTGCTTGAGTGGGGATAGCAAATCTAAAAGCCAGATCTTTAAGACCAAAATTGTGTCGCAGTCTCATCAATGTTAACAACAGTTTATCCTCGCACTCCATGTTAACTATGTCTTTCATGTTATTATGGTGTTGTGGGGCCTGAATAGTGAGAAAGTCAAGTAGGGCCTGGAATGTTGAGAATTTGAATCCTGTATAATATTCAAATAATCCTTGAATCTGTGATTCCTCCTTTAAAATCTCCTGAACAGTCAGTGGTTTGGGTTTGTCATCACTTACAGGATTTCCCAATGTAGCTTCATGTTGCTCAAGGCTTTAGACTGATGAACTTGTTGTTGTAGCCTCTTGATTTCAGCTGCTGCTGATAGCAGTTCCAAAGATGTTCCTGAAAAAAAATTCTATAAATAAATCAAATTCAGCTGATTTTATTCTATTTTCAGTCTCAGAAGAATGACATTGCTTTTAACAATGGCAATGTCATGTCTTGCTGAGAAATGATTTATACCCAACCAGTAAAAGTTAGGTTGCCACCTTGTTACCAAGATTTGGGGAAATGTCCACCAATAGGGAGAATAAATATAATAAAGTCTATCCTAATTTCTCAATTTAATCACTTATTTATCGCTTTACCAAATCCTGATAATACATTTATCAAAAAGATAAATACAGAAATATATAATTTCCTCTGCAATAGTAAGATTGATAAAATTAAAAGAGATGTAATTATTAAAAACTTTTCTGATGGTGGTCTCAAAATGATTCATATTAAATCATTTATAGACTCATTAAAACTAACTTGGATTAGAAGATTACTCTCAACAAAAGGAACATGGCAAATTATTTTTAATTCAAATATTGATAAAAACCTTATTGTAAACTGTGGACCAGACTATATTTCCTTTTGTCATAATAACTGTAAAAATCTTTTCTGGGAAAGATGTCTTTCTTGCAAGGAAAAATCTTACTATTCTTGAGGAAAAATATACAGATTCAAAACAGATCTCCGACATGCCTATATGGTTAAACGAAAAAATCAAAATAGATAATAATAGTGTTTTTTATAAGGATTGGTATAGGTAGGGAGTTGTAGTAGTTAATGACTTAAAAAAGGATAACAACAACTTCTTCAGTTTTTTTGAAATAAGAGAAAAATATGGTGTTAGAACAAATTTCTTACAATATCACGGAATTGTTACAGCTATAAGGGAGCTTTGCAGTCGGTGTAACTTGACCCATCCAAAAATAGACTATCCTTTTATTCCAAGAAAATTACAAATATTTGCTAAAAAACAGAAAGGTACAAAAGATTTTTATAATGTGCTTAGTAAAAATGATATAATTGCAAGTGGAACAAAAAAATGGAATGAACAATTTGAATTTGATGAAGGTGATTGGAAAATGATTTTTAAACTCCCTTTTTCTGTAACAAAAAATACAAAATTGCAATGGTTTCAATTTAGGGTTAATCACCATATTCTAACAACAAATTCGTATTTATTTAAAGTTGGGTTAGTAGACAGCCCTTATTGTAACATTTGTAAAACAGAAATTGAAACGATAGAGCATACGCTATGGAACTGTGAAAAAGTTCAAATTTTACTTGTTAACTTAGAAAATTTGTTGAATTCACTGTTCATTCCATTTGAATTTAATAAGAAATCTTTTCTTTTTGGTACATATCGTCAGAATGGAATAAACAGAAAAGTGGATAATATGATCATCTTTACAATAAAACAATATATCTACAAAGCAAGGTGCCTCAGGAACGAACTCTGCATTATTGCCCTGAAAAATACACTAAAAGATACATATACAACTCAAAAATACATTGCTAGAAGTAAGGGAGAAAGCTACTTAGACCAGTTTCAAAGAGAATGGGCCAAATGGCAAAACTTTTTTTGAAACACCCAAACTTGAAATTACGACTGATTTACCATAAGCAACTTATCAATTTATAAATATATTTGTTATATTGAGTAAATGTAAATATTGATTACGCTCACACTGACAGCTAGCTTAGAAATTCAAAATGTAATACAAATTTTCAACAATCCTACCTTTCCTTTTTGATAATTGTATGGATGTTTGTATGATAATGAATGAGTGTGTGTATGTCTTTATATATGTTTGTGTTATGTCATGTTATATATATATATTGTAACTGTATTGTATACTAATGTAAAAATTTGAAAAAAATAAAAATAAAAAAAAATAAAAATAAAAAAGATTTGGGGAAATGTCAAAGGTTGCAATGTTGGAAAAGGCAACACGGTCCCAAAGTACCAACACCCTATGGAACAGACTCAGAGAGAAAAGACTTACAGCATCTCAGATGTTCAAAGTTGTAAACAGAAAGAAAGGTCCTACTGATGCTATGCTAAGAGATTTGTTTACAATAAAGACATTCTCTTCTGTAGCAACCGATTATGGTGTTAGTAGGGGGAAAATTGCCATAGAAAAATATGTCAGTCAAAAGTCTGTCTAAAACATACATGTCCATGATTGTGGGTTAGTGATAAACAATGAATTTTCCCATCTAGCCGCCACACCTGATGGTAAAGTATGTGACAAAGGGGAGACTGGTATTGTGGAAATAAAATGTCCCTTTGTAGCAAGGCAGATGAGTATTACTGAAGCTTGCAATGTGATCCAGAATTTTGTACCTAGCTATGAAAACAATGTTGTAAAAATGAACAGAAAATACAACTACTATGTTCAAATACAGGGACAACTGCTTAACTGCTAGTCACAGGTGCTCCATGGTGTGACCTTGTTTTCACAACAAAAGAACTGTTTGTTGAAAGAATTTATCCTGATATTCAATTTATGACCAACATATTACTTCAGCTGTCATTTTTCTACAAGTATCATGCTTTACCATACCTCAAAAGATAAGGTATACCATATAGCTTTACCTAAATCACACCAACTGAGCAAACCCAATAATAATTTACATTTACACACATACTGTTCATTGATATTGCCACAATTTCACATTAGAACTTGAAGCCTTTGAAATATATTGGTTTGCAATTCCTGGTCTCTAAAAATTGTATTAATTGATAATAGTTATACATGTATACAGTGAACCCTGTCTAACCTGACATTCACTGGGGCATAACATACTGGTAAGATTACAGAAAAATAGTCTGCCAAAAGTCTAAATACACAGGTCATATACTATTATTTTCATAACACATGGGATTACAGCATTATGTGTAAAGTGTCTCAATAATCAGGGGTCGGACGAGACAGGCTTCACTGTATTTTGTTCCAGGTAAAACTGGTATTAAATATTTAATGAAAACCAATACAATTGAAATTGTACACAACACTACCATAAGTATTCTAGGACTATATACATATGGAGATTACATGCCAAATGAGTTTGATATATAGTGCATAGTTCAGTTTCTGGTTTTATAAATAAAATGATGTTTTGGTATCTTTTCAGTTTCAAACTTTATCTCATTTTTATACTAAAGCATATCTATACCTTGGACATCAATTTGTACAAGATCATGTTCTTGCTGTGGTGCTGCTACATGGCCAGTACTGTCTGGAGTAATAAATGGGACTGAAGTGGGCTGGGGATCCTCCATATCATTGCTCAGTTCAGTGCTGTGTCTTGACAATAAAGAAATGAAGAAATTATTTTATAATGGCTTTTCAAGACTTAACAGTTTAGGTGTAACCATAATTATTTACAATATGATCTCAATGTATTCCTCTTTTGATATATCACAACATTAAGACATGGAGAATGGGTTGAAAAAAACACCAAAGACTCATTGGTTAGAAACTAGAAAGGGATATATCTTTCAATAAAATCAATCACTTACAGTATAACTACATGCCCTGGATTAATTTATATAAAAAATCTCACTTTAGAATGTCTATTTCAATTTGTATGTATGCACACTAGACATTTTGGGAAAAACAATTTGTTTATCAAAATGTTTAAACACCTAGGTATAAAGAAGTTAATTGATTATAGCTTATCTGGTTCACTGCAACATATTTCCTGTCAGGACAATACTTTCTACTTGGAAAATCTATAGCACTGAAAAACTGATCATAATTACAAATGTACTGATACATAAAATACTATTATGGTCAAAATTGAAATGTTCATTATAAGAGCAGATTCCTTAGCAGTTTTCATAATGCCTGAGTCTCCAATGAAGGCGGCACTTTTTATTCCTCCTCCATTAGCTGGCAAAGGATCGGGGTATTCTTCTGATGGTCCCAACTCACTCATAAAATGCTGAAACAAACGAGAAGTATATATGACTTGTAAAATCAGAATGAAAAGGGAGGGGCTTTATAAACATAACAAAATTAGATATATCATGAACAGTATCATGACAAATTAATAGTTTCTTCTTTGGATTGTTAAATATTTGTCATGGATTTTTTTTTATGTCACTTGCAACCATTATATCAGTAACATAACATAATATTGTAGGTTAACAACCCTACCGTCTGTGTATTTTTCTTTATCAAGAGTACTGTCAGTACAGTACTGTACTGACTGAGTTATATTGTTCATACATGTATATGTAACACCAACCTTCTGTGATTTTTCTAAAAACAACCTCGAGATCACATGATTGATTGCTCCCTGTACATGTCGTGTACTCTCGTAAAAGTCTAACGGCAAACAGTTAACAAGTATCTTCTACTTTCATTTTGTTGACATAGGGGCATGTAATACAGCTGTAATGTAAACAACTAATGGGTCAACAAAATGTTGGTTTTATTAAGATTAAAGATAATAATTGATATGTGTTTGCTGCTTGCACATCCGCAACTCTTTATATGCGTATGAATTAAACCAGCAGAACAGACGACATCAAAATAAGAAATGATGATTCCGCTGTGCATGCCCCTGTGTTGGACCGACAGCTCTTATGTTTACACAGTGTCATAATAAGTTTTGCTCGAGACATATTAAAAACATATGAATGAAATTGAGGATTATGTGAGTATTGCCTGTTTGGTCAACCATATACTCTGCTTTACTACATTATATTTTCTAATATCGGGATATAAACATACCTTTGAACAAACGGACTTGTGTCTATCTTTATTTGTTGCGTTAAGCTGCGAATGGGGTCGTCCACAAGCCTGCACCCATCTCAGGTATGTTTCTAGGTTGGTTTTAGGGTTTTGGAAAGGGAATAAATGTCACACAGTTCTCCAATCTTTCTGCATATCGGCTGTCGCTGTTGCAGGTTCCCCAGGAGAACTTCTTCACCATTATTTCACTGCCGTTTGTATTTTCCCTCGTGTCAATGTCCGACAAAGTTGTCGGAGGTAATGGCCGACAATCGAACTCGCGCTCTGATTGGCTGAATTTGTATAGCAACCGCGTTGCTAACAACGATGTGGAAGGGTGAATTTCATTGTTCATTAAAATCGAACAATATCTAAATTTCGACTAATCAGAAGCCTCCGTGTTGTTGCTTTTGCAAAATTCGGAATAAAAAAACCCATGTCTCTCCTCCTCATCTATATGTATGCAAAGTTTCATTCAGTTCTGTCGAGTCATCTCTGTTAAAACGTCCGGACAAGTTCACGGCGGATGCGATTGAAAGAAGAAAAAGAAGAAGGAGAAGAAAAGGAAGAAGTAGAAGAAACGGACCAAAAACAATAGGGGACATAACTAAAGCTTATACACACAAGCACAAAATGCACCGCAAATGATCTGTATGCAATGATCTTCAGTGAATAGGGCCAGAATATAATATATTTATTTAAAGAGTCACAGGGCAAAACAATTGCTGTGAACCTTTACAATTCAACGAATTGTTAATCATTGTCGGGTATTAAACATTTAAATGGTGTGTGTGTACACAACGTACGGTATTAAAGTGACTGGGAAAACACATGGATAGACTACGACACTGAGCCAATGTATAAAAAACCAGTCGTGTTCACGGTCAATTAAGAATCATGACTGACTTCACCAGCAGTTTAGTTTTCATGAATTGTTGCATTATGTATGTTATAACATGAGATCCCAGAGGGAACTTGGTGCCCACGATCGTAAATTTTTCATTAATTAGGGATTTCCATTTCGGATGGAAATCCCTATTGATATTGTTATGTTTTTTTCTTTAAGTTTCTTATTCTTATTTTCAGAAATTTTGTTAACAATTTATCTCAAGAACGAACAAAGATGGTACGTTCATATTTTAGTACATGATAGCGGACAACGAACTCCAGACAATTGAACAAAAATCATGATCGTAATGTCAAAGGTTAAGGTCACAGATCTAAAAACATATTTAGAACGACCATAACTTCATAAGCGTTTGTTGTTCTGCATGAACGTTATTTGGATTTTATAGATCTTAGTCGGGACTAATTTTTTCCTATGACATGTTATCAGAGAATATGTCAAGTTCAAGGCCTCGCTATGGGGTCAAACAAAGGTCAAAAATGAAATTCTCAACATGAGCTTTTTCTACTACCGATTTTGAAGAGCAAAATCTAAAGAAGGTTTGTGAAATGTTTCATGGTCATAGCATCAAAAAAGACGAAGATATGCCACTTTGAAAATTTCGTTTTCCCGCCAAAATTTTCAAAAATGCACTTAAACTCTCATGTACTTTTAATGGCAATGATATAGTATCCTCGTTTCTCATAATGTAGGGTTGTCGTAGTAGAGTTCGTACATATACTTATACTGGCAATGATATAGCGTTCTCAGTATTCTCAGTCCTTTGATTTATATTAAGATATCTAATACACGCTGGTAAAGCTTCATCAATTACAACGCACTCTCAATCTTAAAAGTAGGGATAGTTTAAATCTCTACTGAGGAAGGTATCATCAGCTTTGTTTTGCATGGCAAACCAAACAGGTATAGACGAAATGCTAGTTTTATTCATCATCCTGATATGCATAGTTGAGGGACTATATGACTTTTACGGACTACCTACCTTCGTATACAACACCGCTCATTGGCTGCCTATATTTACCAATTCCTTCTCTGACGTCATTTCGCACTCTGTGAATCCCCACTACTCAGTCAGCTACTGTAGACTTGCACAAGTTCAAAGGGCAATAACTCATACAGAAAATTTAAACTCTGTAGAGACTGTCCACTTACTGCGGTCCTATTGAATCACAGATCTGACCTTATCTACAAACAAGGTTAATCTTCCAAACTTATCAGACATAATAGTCAGCTTCAATATGTCCAGGAACAATTTACTCACTGTATGTTTAAATGTTTGTTTTCTATTTTTTTGCAATTACATCCAAAGACATTCATTATGATAATTCATAATATATTACTGATAGATTTTCATAGCTTCTTTTTTAATATGTAAAAGTGTTCTGTTTATATTATATAAATTGGTGAAGGTAACCAGGCTTTTTTCGGTGACCAGTCAGTCTACAATACACAGAGTCACTGTGCATCATTTGGCTAGGTGTTGTTGGGTCCAAATAACAGCTGTCAATCAACATTGCCTGTGTGACCATCATGATGTGTACTGGGGTTTGGTGTCGCTGTGTCCAAAAAACAGAACTGATATCACAAAAACCTATGGTATGAATAAGGTACATGTGCAAGGTTTGTCAGAGAAGGGAAGCGAAGGGAGGGAAACGTATAAAAGCGATCGTCAGTCCGAGATCATTTCTTTGTTCTTTTTCTTGTTTGAAATCCCGTGTTTTGATATTGATCAAATCTAGTTATTTTTGAGTTTGATTTTTCCCTTCTTTTCTCTTCTTTTCTCCTATCTGCTCGAACAGTTGTCGACAGTTAATATATCTTGTGGTAACTTTTGGATACATTTTCCATACAGCTGGTTTTGAGAGTGTCCATTTAAAATGAGACCATTGTTCTTCGTTTACTTCTTGAGAAATAGAGATAACAAACTTGAGCTATAAAATTTAAGATGGCTGCCCTGTGGCCAGCTCATTTTCTTGATCAGTCCCAAATATAACATATATAACTACGGGATTGGGGGAACCCACACAAGAAATTAAATAAACGTGTACAACAATGAACCAATTGGAACCGTCATATGAAATTTGAGAAAGAAACAATCAGTACTTATTTTCTAGAAATTGCGATAACATAATCTTTTATGAATGGACGGACCAGAAACTACAGACGAAGGACGATTTGATCATCCCACCACCTGATAATGGAAGTCGAAAAAGGGAAAACAAAACATTGTTCAATCTAAGATAACAAAAAATAACACAATTCATTCTGTAGTTTTGTTTCTGGACCATCTTGTCGAAGCTACGACATAAAATACTTGAACAAGATCAATACTTTCAATGTCAATAAGGTTTACAGAAAACTTAAATCAGAATGGAAGAGTAAGTTTTAAAATGTTCTACTTTCGTTTTAGTGGTGTAAACAACACTACTGATGGAAATACCCGCGGCGAACCAGTAAAACAGGATATGTCACATGACAATATTATACCTTTGTTTACACCTTCTTATCCAAACAAATATCTGACATAATTGGTTGTTTTTTTAACGTTCGCTTCAATTAGAAGATCATAGGAATCATAGTTTTATAGATTAAAGATAAAACAAATGTATGACGACTGCCTTACGTTCTTCTTAATGCATTGTCTTTCAATAAAATGCTATTGTTGTAATAATACACATTTGCATCTCGTCAACGGTGTACCAATACCTACAATCACCACCGCCGATACATTCACTAGTTGTATTTGAAGTGGAATAGCCGAAAAGTCCCTGTTCCTCGCATCCTGTCCATGTTACCCAGTTTTGAGTGAATAATCCAACAGTTTGGAGAAGAAAGGGCAGAGAAGAGAAAACGAAACTACACATGCAACCCAGTAAGTTAGCCATGGTGCATACAATTCAAACAAGGAAGTGATGTGCTTTCCGGGAAACAACTTAATAAGTCACATGTAGGTCACAGGTAGGTTTAAGGCGAACACACCCGTTACTACACACACTACCTGCGTCAGGGATAAAGGCATATGTCTAGTATTTCTTTTATTACATTCCTTAAATCATAACTTAATGTTACTAAAACACTGCTTCATGTTATATCGCATTAATGTTAACTTTTCTTCCCGAAATATTACATTCCCAGATTATGGTAGCGTAAATGTGCACTAATGTGGTTAGATCGCATACCTTTTAAATTCGGTGATTTGGTCAATAGAGTTTCATTCAAAACGCAGATCCGTCAATTAAAGAAATATTCAGTCATTTATCGTCTTAAAGGGAGATTGAGAACCTTATATTTCTCATTGTTGTAACACTATATCGGATCTTGTCCTTGTGAAGTATCAATATAACGTTATAGTTATGGTGGTGTCTTAAAACGTCCGGAGAGAGACTTTGCAGAATGTACAGGGCGATGAGATTCCCTTAACTGACATGTATTTGTATTGTGGAAATAAAATGATATAATATTTTGTAAATACAATATACACAAACTTAGGAGATGCTTAATGAAGAGGAAAGTCATCTCAAAAAAAGCACAAACAATAAAGGGAACCGGTAGGTTAACAAACTAATTCCTGTTTATGTGGCAACGAACGCGTCTTATCATTTCAGTGTTCAAGAATGGAGCGCTACCTCTACCCATTTTGTGCAAAAACTCTCCTGAGGCAGTGCGTACACACATTTAATACAACAATTGGTATAGCGCCCTATCTAGCTAACAGAAGTCACTCTAAAGCACCCACTGGTAACTTACGTCACTTGACACAGACATAAACTATATGTATTTAGGATTTTTATTAGTAATAAGCAACAAAAAACAAGGTCGTTTGTTTACAAACGATATTTATTTATAGCCCGATCTTGTTTATAGCATAGGAGCGGTTAAATTTATTTTGCTAGATGAGATGGTTATATCGTTACAAATATAACCAACATTTTCATCATTATTTTTGCATAAGCGATTTTAATGGGGGTTTTGGGGTTGTTTTTATTATTTCTTGTCATTGACATACGAATATAGATTTAATTATCGAATATCTCTAGTTTAAAATGATATTCTACTTTCGGTTCTGATGTGGAATGTTAACGTTGGAAATACCATGTATGACTTAGTTATTACATGATTCTGTGTACAAGTTATGTCCTCCTCACTTTTATCTAGGGGATCTTTTATGATATATTTATAACTAGATAATATCAATTAAAGTTGATTGTTTTCATGTTTTAACCAATATGATTAAGTTAGATTATGTTAAAACAAAACGATTTCGCAAAAATTGCCCGAAGTAGTTATTTTATAAAAAAAATAATCATAATTGTTCATAACTTATGAAATCAAAACAAACCCACGAACATATATCAAATGTTGTATATTTATATTTATTTATTATCATGCAAACCACTCTGCTTCTGGAATTATCAAAATAACACAGCAACATCTATACGCCAGAGAGTTAGCTCTTGTTTGTGATATTTTGCAATGAACATTTAACGTAGAATCGTCTCGTTGATGACTTCGTAAGTAATATACGGAGTCACAATGTCGATAGAAACAGTATGTGGTCCCTTAAGAATCCCTGACTCACTACACTGTGGATTTTCGTATACACGGTAACCACCCGGTTTTTTTTGGGTTTTTTTTTTATATAATTGTAGCACCGATGGATAAGTACGTTTCCGTTGACACGGTAGCTCAGTCGGAAAGAGCGATTGTGTAACAAACTGAAGTTCAGGGTTCGAATCCCGGTCTAACCCCGCATAACTTCTTACACCCAGAACACGTTTGTCGATTATTTTGTTTATTTCATCCGTGTCGTTTTTCATAAAAAAGACTCGCAAGATATGACTTTCGGAAACGACTTCTCAGAGGTATAGTTATGCATGAACAAAATAGATTCTTATACATTGATACAGTTTTGGCAGTGGTATAGAGATCCTTAATTACCTTTATATTAACAGTGTTTGTAGTTACTCTACACACAACAGATACACTTTCCCTGAAGTAGATCACATATGACAATCAATCAATCAAATGACAATGCACTAATGTTTGAATTTTTATTAGCATAACATGAACACTGAAGACACATATTTGTGATCTACGTACATGTACAATGACAAAAGAAATCTGGAAACACGTAACTACAGGTTGATATTGATTACTTGATTATCATATATAATACTGAATGGGAAATTGTGAAAATGTGACAATGTTCTCACCTTGGATGAGCTAAGGCTGACATTTGCACAAAAATGTATAGTCCATCCAAACAAGCTTAGGACAGAAAAACATTTTCATAACTAGGATTAACCTTCTCCAGTATATCCCCTTTATTACCGTGTTATGTTTACCATTAATCCCACTGCCCTTAATCCGATTACATATAAAGTAATCAGGCCACAGCGTTATTATCCGGGATTTTGGTAATACCCGGGTCATTACTTGAGTACACTGTTCCGTTCTTCCATAATGTTCGATTACATAGATTATATCGGTTACTGGCCTTATTTTTGTACTTGTTTTTAATTCTTATATATTTTTGAGACTGCTTTATACGAAATATTCTATTCACGATCAGAACTTGTCACCAAACTGCTAAAAGGACTACACGGTATCTGTATTAAAGTACATGAACATGTAATTTAAACAAGGAGTTAGAGAGAAAACTCACTATAACATTATGCCAACATGTTCTGTGTTCATGTCTGGAATCTTCTTTAACTGTCGCTTTAGTTGTAATTTCAGTTGTTTTATAAATAATTATGAACAATATCTATGTTGATTAAGCTAGAAGCAGTCTAGTAGAGATTATTTGTCCCCTTTGGACATACTGACAAGAGTAGCGATGCTACTGACAGTAATTAAACTATATGAAAAACATATGAAAAATTTGTCAAGAATGCGCACCACATCCTTCCACGTCGTTCTTTCTTCTGTATTGTCTGTGCCTTTTTCAACTGGGATCACCAGTCCTTTCTTACTGCGGTTTTGACTTGTCGATTTTGACGAGTACGGCGAATATAAAGTAGGAAAGTATGAACATGCTTTCAGAGTTGGCGGGAAGGACACCGTTCACGATAGTGATAAACACTGTAAAGGTGAGGAACACGGTCAAACTAAATCCCGCGCGTTCACCTGAGTCACATGGCAACACGGACACAAGTGGATTCATGACCAGTAACAGGTATATCGGCATCAGTGTTTTAACAATATGAAATGCCGGAAGTCGGGAAATTGACATATCAAATGTCGCTATGCTGATACCATTGAACACAAACGTTCCTGATGCGGTTTTAACCATTGACCAAACACCATTAGATTCATAAAAAATCCAAAAAGAGCTTCGTTTGCAGTGGCTGGAGATTGACTTCGTTTTGTAAATAACCCCATGGTGCTAATTCAATGGAACACGTCTGTCTATCAAATGGGGATGTAAGACAAGGCTGGGCTACATTTGACATCGTTAAAGCCACTAGGCTGCCAGGTGATTTTACTTTTGTATGAAATCTTCACCAAAAAGTCGGAATCGCTGATGGCACTAAATGCGCTCGATGCTTTGATGTTATTGAGTTTAGGAAGCCATTTATTATTTGTCCCATCGATATTTGCTCTAATCCACCGTAGGAAGCTGTATTTCAAGCTAGGGACACGTCATCCCAATGAATAACAAACGTGCCGAGGATACTTAACTTCCCAGAAACTTCATCGAAATATTTGATAGAGTTGAGGTACAGTACATAGCGACAGATACGTTCAAAGTATTGTTCTGGTCAGCAATTGGCCGGATGTCTTTGTTATACCCAGTCGTTATGTTACTTAATAGCGCCTTTGCATTTATGATGGAAGCGGTGTTTATCCTTGTCACAGCAGCCAAACCTATTACACATAACAAAACGTCACGAATCATGTTTCTTTTATGGAAATTGTAGACCAGTTTTCAAATGATACTAGCACGTCTGGAAAGACGGTTGAGTTCAAACTTATTTCTTTATTTTAATCTCGGGTGTTCAAACGCCATGTCGACAAACGGCTTAAACATAAAATACGCCGGCTTGGACCTAAAACAAAACACACTACCTTAACCTGCTCGGTTGTATAAGCCTTAAACCTCTCCATTACGTTAGTGCACTTGAATTAGCAAGTTACAAACATATGTAACATTGGTGTTCTTAAAGAGTATTGGAGACTTGCCAAACTCCTATTTTGAATGTATTAAATAGCAGGTACATTGTATAAAAGTATATCCTCAATAACGCTTTGTGTATTACATGTAATTTAGAAAACAAATTCCAGTTTTTTCCCCTAGTTTAGATATTTTATTACATTGATTTTCTGCCAAATTCTTTACGGAACACTATGAACATATATCAAAATTTCACATGGAGCAAAGTTATATGATATGTTATACATGTATATTATAAAACTATTCATTATTAAAATGATATATAAAGGACATGTTATATGATTTTTTTTATTTATCATATAACTCACCTGTTATGTAGTGAATACACCCATTTCATACTTTTGCATTTTAATTCAGCTTATATGACCTGGAGCAATTTTGATTGGTTGACCGTGTCACACTTTTCCACGATAGTAAATTACTCCGTACAACGTCTCGCAGTAAACATGGCGGACGCAAAATTCCAGTTGGTTCTATGGAAACGTGCATTCTGTGTGCAAACATTTACGGTGGACATTTCAGCATAACCAATTATCGACAATCTACCACATCACTTCCCAAACTAGTGAAACGACGTAGGAGTAACGAATCGGACAGTGACAGTCAGTCTAAGTGAAGCTATTGACACCTCAATTTTTCGCGTAGTGTGACGCTTCGGAATGTCGCGCGCTGTGACGTTGCGTGAACTGTGTGGGTTTGTTGCTCTAATTTGTCAAAAATTGTCTCCAAATTTCAACTGAAGCTCTATATTTGTACACGAAAAGAAAAAAAAATGGATTAAATATTAATATTTACCCATTTTGTTTGAGTGATTAAAAAAAAAATTGTGACTATTTGTTACAGCGCAGATAGATCTGACCTACATTTTGATAGTAGTGCTTCGGTCATGGCAATAAATAACAGCTGATGAAATGACGGAAGATGCTGTTTGTTTTAACGAATAAAAGGACAGTATTTCAGTTATATGATAAAAAGGATCTTACACTCGTTTCCATGTTATATGAGATTTATGAAACTCGTCACAAATTTTTCATTTTAGCTCGCCAGAGACTCGCCAAAATGAAACATTCCTAGACTCGTTGGTGGCTCATGTCAGATCCTATATGTCTTTCGTTATTTTGTAAAAGTCTATATTAAACACTCTCGTTGTTTTCATTGAAATGGTTTCTAATCAATTGTTATTAAATATGTAAATATTTTAGTTAGGTTTCACCTGCTTTCAATATATGTAATAATCTTAAAGGATAGGACTACTTAAATAATTTGTTACGGCATCAAGTACGTACGGTACGCAGAGAGTAAAATAAGAAGCATAGTTAACCATCGCCATTGCCTTGACTATGTTAGCTAATCGTGAAAACAAATCAGTTGTACAAGAGTTCTTTAGCATTGCAATCCTTCCATTTACCCTTTAATGCAATACAAAATCTGTTTATCTAGATTTGTCAAAAAGAAGATATATATCGGTTTACCAGATCGATATCTCTATTTACTGATATCTGATATTAAACTTTATTGACGGTTGTGAAAGGAATATACAGATCCAGAATTTTTATTTTGATTCCTGTATTTGTGAAGTACCGAAAAATAACAATTGATAATTTATACAAGACAAAAACTGCAGAAGTGCTGGAAGTTTAATATAAGTAACATACAACTGTAAATAAACATTTCAGTCATCAAACTTTGTGCTACATCAGTAAGAAACATCTTTAAAAGATGCAAATAACACTTGATCATTGGATATATAAAACTTAATGATAAAAATAAGGTTGTGACAATATTCGGATCAATATTGATTGTGAGTTGAGGCTTTAAATTCGCGGGGTCAAAATTTCGCGGTTTCGTATTCAGTACATATTCGCGGGGGTTAAATTTCGACGTGCAAACGAATCCCATGTGTCGTGCGAAGTAATTTGAGTGTCATCATTTAAGGGTTAAAACTTGAAATGCAGGTCAACCGCTTGAAAACACTGATCCCGAGCTTTGTCAAAATCAAATGTGTATGTATTTTTGTAGGAGTAAACTGTAATCAATTAATCACCTACTGTTTACACATAAATATCTTGTGAACACTAATTTTTTACACGAGTGTTGATTTTACGTGGACTGTCCAGTTTTCCGGTGATAAGCTCATTTGAGTTCATTAAGGCTTGCATGATAGCGTTGGGTTTTAATATTTCCAACATGTTATGATTAGATCCGTAAAAGTGCTTCTCATTTCCGATAATTTCGGATATTACTCAAAGCGCGAGTACAGCGAAATTAAAAAACCCGCGAAATATAACCGCTATATAGTATTAATTTGAACAAAAATCTCAAAAATTCTTCATCCAAACAGGCCAGGGACTAAGTAAGATTACATTATACACTTATTGCCCTAGTGTGAGGGAGACCTGAACAGTTGTTTCCCCGATATAAGTCATAAACATGATTTGTCGAGGGGGAACAACTATTCAGGTCTCCATCACACCAGGGCAATAACTGTTTTTATTATTCCGAAATTACATCTGTGGCGTCTGTGTTATATACATATAACAAAAATGCATCAACGTTAAGCAATGCAACGATCCCCTTTGTTATCACTGTTGTCACTGACCTGTTCGCCCTTATTTCATTAGGTCTGGTAGCATATATAAGCTACAAATACCTATCACTGTCAATGTTTTGATTTACATCAAATCTAACAACAATTACAGCCCTTCAAGTTCTTCAGCTGTTGGGAGGTGGAATCTCCCGTTCGAGCCATTGTTGATGTTTGGGTGTCGTCCGGAACACATCGGGCGTAAGAGAGTCTAACGAAGAGAAACAACTCGTCCGATAATGTGCGAGGGGTTCCGAGAGGAATACTCGACAGGAAAAATGGATCGCGTGAGGGAGACTCGATGTTTTATAATCCTGTCATGTGATGTGTTTAAACCAATCGGACACGCTGTAAAATCGATGAGGAAAAAAAATATGCATAGTTGTTTTTAAGAGGATTGAGTAATGTTTTTTAGCAAATTCATTCGATTGACTTTGAAGAAAGGAATTAAGGTATTTGAACAAACGTATATCATTTATAACCACTTATAATCACAGGTTATTCAAAGAAAGGGTCGAAGTTCAACTGAGCAATCTTTAGTAACAACAAACGTCTGTAATTCTACGAGGTCTGGGGTCTATTTGCTTGATCTGTTAGATACAGTGATGTTTGGCTATCAGGTTTGAAAAACTGGTTGATCTTGATCAATTTTCATGGTAAAAAATAAATGTTATACATGGACATGTAAATATTAATGAAATGATTTTTTACAGCGATTAACATGATTTACATCACACAAGATACACCAGTGGGGTTGGGCTCTTACCCTGAGACAATCGAACCGGAATAATTAATGCTACATCATTAACACTGAGATCACTTGTTCCCTTGATACATATTGAGCACAGTAGCAATACTGCATACCGTTATGAACGTGTAGAACATGCACATGTAAAATGTATCCAGAATGCGCGCCACATCTTTCCAAGTTAAATCTTGCTCTGTTCCTTCAGTTGCGTTTTCTTCTTCTTGGATCGTCAGCCCTTTCTTACTGCTGATTTTATCTAATGACTTGGGTACCGCGTGCACCGGACAAACTTCAATGACTCTTCTTCTTGACTTCCTGCAATGACAACCGAGGATTCGCATGAGTCTGACCAACCAACGAGGTACCGGTAAGTTTTCATCTTTGTGGTACAAGCGAAGTTGGAAGATGTTCATTGAAGCGATGATGCCACTAACAACGAGTATGGCGAATATAAAGTAGGAAAGTATGGACATGCTTTCAGAGTTGGCGGGGAGGACATCGTTCACGATAGTGATGAAAACTGTGAAGGTGAGGAACACGGTCAAACTAAATCCCACGCGTTCACCTGAGTCAAATGGTAACACAAACACAAGTGGATTCATGACCAGTAACAGGTATATCGGCATCAGTGTGTTAACAACATGAAATGCCGGAAGTCGGGAAATTGAAATATTAAAATGTGTTAGACTGATTTGACTAAGCAGATCCGTTCCAGTTAAAGTTCCATCCAAAGACCACTCCCCATTAGTTTCATAGAAATTTAAAGATATCTCCGTTTTCACTGGCCGAAGCTGGACTTTGTTTTGTAAATAACCCCATGGTGCTAATTGTATAGAACACGTCTGTCTATCAAATGGGAAGTATGATACGTCTTGGCTAAATTTGACGTCAATGAAGCCTCCAGGCTGCCAGGTGATTTTACCATTGTTTGCAATATTCACCAAAAAGTCAGAATCGCTGATTGCACTAAAACTGTTCGATGCTTTGATGTTATAAAGTTTTGGGAGCCATATATTATTTTGTCCGATGTTGATGTCATATAACTCATTGTAAGCGGCTGGATCCCAAACTAGGGACACGTCATTCCACTGAACGACTAACGATGCAAGGATATTCATTGTTCCCGAAACCTCATCAAAATCTTTGATAGAGATGAGATACATATTGATAGATACGGTCAGAGTATCGCTCTGGTCAGCAATTGGCCTGACTTCTTTGTTATACCCAGTAAATATGTATCTCAAGGAGACAATCACGAAAATATGACAGCCTCCCAAAACACACAACCATACACTACACGCATGCATCTGACACATAGGGGAGGCCATCCTTAAATGACCTTGGCTGTCGATATGACGTTAAACAATACTAAACCAAACCAAACCAAAGCTTGCCCCATTTACCGATTTTAATGCAAGGATCCATTGATATTTTGGAAGGGACCGTCATCCAAAGAAAACTATGACTGTTGAATTTTTGTCTTCAGTGATGAAATATTATATCTGCAATTTATTATAGAAATCTCACTCACAGTTGCCTGGACCATAACCTTCGGTCGAGTTCGAACTTGTGTAGTAAAAAAAGTACCTTGGCATCACAGATCTTCCTTGAGATCCATTGTGGTGAAAAAAATCCCACTGTTTGTAGAACCATGCTAATAAATAACGAACAGAAAACCGTGCATCACAAGCTCAGGGACCCCATAACTTAAATTGACAGTTAACCGTCTGTCGTCTCGTCGCATTGATGACCGATCCATGTAGATACACGAGTTTGATCACAATTACCTGGATACCTTAAAACATACATAACGTTATACCTATGTTTTAAGATGATGTTAAGAATGACCTTAACCTCCTTAAGATATGAAATAGCTTGTCTGGTAATAAAATGCATATTTATGTATGTATATCCTGTGTTTTTATTAAAAGCACAGAAAACCACAATCGGGCAATTAATCTCTTTTATGGTTAGAAAAATTATCATTATCCTCTTTCATTTAATTCTGACAGACTTCTATAATGAAATAAAATACCACATTTATATAGCGCCCTATATAATTTGTAAAATTACTCNGGGGGGGGGGGGGGGGGGGGGGGGGGGGGGGGGGGGGGGGGTGCAAACTGGGAATCGTGTTTAGGTTGACGTTGAAGTACAAATGTAATTGGCGAGATTATCAGTACTGGTATCAAATACCTTGTCACATCCTTCAATTTCACATTCAGGTTTTTTGGTTGCTGCGAATATTGTGTTTAATAAATGTCGACGTCGACTGCTGACGGTCAAACTCACACAATATCATTTCGAGAAAGGCAGGTTTATGAAGACTATAGGCAAGTCTTATTTTCACCATCATGATCTTTTTTTGTTTTTGAAATGAAAGTCGATATTACATTTTGCTAATAATTGTGACTTGTTGTTTCTTTTGTATTACCCTGGGTTTCCTGTAGAGACCTTTACATTTTTCTTTTTCAATTTGACCTTGATTAACATGACGGATGTCGTCTTTCCACTGTTTATATCTTGTATATCTTGCCCAGTTTATCGGTTTGAGTTGGAATTACGGCTTTGTTTACTTTTCGATATTCTCTTTTAAATATCGAAATAATTCAATATTCAGCTCAACCGCTGTCTGAATCATTGCTTTAGAAAAAAACAGTTGCTGCTCAACAAATTTTTCTGCATGTTGACAGATGTTGGGAAGATAGAACAGTAGGAAACACAACCTGACTGAAATGTATTAAATAGAGTTAGTACACAAATATTGGTGTGCAGTGTGTGGCTCTACTTTTTCTTACAAAAAAGTAATTATTAATGTGTACTTGCGCGTTCTCTTATCCTTATTAACAGGATCCAAATGTTATGAGATTCAATTCAAGTGTTGTGTGATAAGACCTCTTGAACAGCAAACGACGTAAACAGCATCGGATATTGCAAACAAAACATATACAGAACGTCAACCATGAGTGTAATAATAAAAAAGTGTACATTGACCGCTTTAATTATCGTATCAGTGTTAGATAGTATTATTACATTTCGTTATGTTTCAGCTTCAGGTAAGACCAATTTGAATTTCGAAAAGTTTGGCCTTTAACATTGAAAAGGACGAAACAGCTGTATGATACTGCTATTGCCAAATGTTTAAAAATGTGATCCCCTTTGGTTGTGTTACGTTCATCTTTAAAGATACAAGGTTGTAGGCTATACTGGTGGATTTCTTAGAACCCGAAGTCTGCCTTATAAAGGCGAAATCACAAATACCTGGATACCAATACCTTTCTAATACGACATGCATGGTTGACCTGTTACGCAAATAGAACCGAAACAAATGCTTTATAACCAGTATTTAACTTACCACAAAAAGTATAAGTACATAACAGTGTTTTTGTATGGCATGCATTTGATGTTTTTAACACTGTTGTCATATTTTCCCTGCGATTTAAGGATTTTCAATTTCAACAAATTTTATTGATGATCATGATCAATTGGATTGAACACCAGACTTAAAGCCTATATTGAGTTCTTTCCATATAATAATTCATTTTATTCAAATAATATCCGGTAGAAATGGAAATTAAGTTTTATACAATAAGATAAATTTTATCATATATTTTAACATTTTACTTATACTTTTTTGTTATTTTATTTAAAATTATGCAATGATATATAAGTTTAATACATGCTGCTATATACAAATGCAGCTGAGGGATAAGTGCCGAATCAACCCCCGAGTTTCTGACTGTAAAGTCCATGGGTTCTTTACCCTATAGTCTTCCACTCAGGATTTAAGGACATCTGTACCCATGACAAACGTGTAACTATACATTGGAGACGTGCTCTTTGTTGTGTTTTCCCGGCATGACTATACTTTAAATAATCAATGCTGAAAAGAAAACCGTACCTTGCAGGAAAAATCCAGACCAAAAAAAATCGAAAACAATATTCTCAGTGTATAAATTAAGCATCGCTAGACAAGGAATCAAACCATGAACCTTATTTGTATACTGTCGCCCTAACCAACCATAAAAAGGTACCTTTGCAGAAAGTGTGTCCAAAATGAAATTAAGGGGGAGATGGAGTAGGAAAAATTGCGTCTTGAGTAGGTATGAAAACAATTGAAAACAAACTGTCATCTTTAAGAATAGTTCTTGCAAATGAGAAAACATCACTTTACTATCTGTACACACTTTTCTAGTGAAGGGTGCGTGAAATGGCAGCCTCTGAAAGACATGCTCCGAAAGATTCTCGGGGAGATATTACCTTCCAAATTAGATCAACAAATACAAATGTGTTGAACGGTATTTATCAGAAACGAGAATGTCCTTATGTATTGGTAACCTTTAATTTGGTCGACATTAATAGTTTTGGATAATTTGGTGGACAAATAGCAGGTTATCGTTAATCGAATAGGGGTCTAAGTATGCATCATTTATAGCCAAGCAATATGTTTTGTCTGTTTTTTTGTGAAGATTGATAATTTTTTACAAAGGCTATTAAACAAAGAATTTGCCTGATGCCTGCAACTTTAATCCTACTTGACATCAAAGATATGACAAATATTTTATTTGTCAGCTTCCTATCTTAGCATTTAAGTAAGGCAATAATGGTCTCCTTACTGTTAGTTACTGAACAAATGTCACATGGTTACCTACTCAAAAACCCGTAATTTTCTGGATACAAGGATATGCAAACTAAGAAAACTAGTTTCCCTGGGGTTTCTGCACAAAAGAAACCCGAAGAACAACTAGATATGCAGCATTGAGTTTAGACAAGCATAAATTAAAAAAAAAAGTTAATCGGCCGCTTAGTGAAGTGAGGGATGGTTTTAGAAAGAGGCTTAATCCAGGATGAGGCAGAAACTAATCGGGTAGTTGAAACGAAAGACACAAGAAAATTTGAGATTTAAACAGAACCCTTGCATTCTGTCTTCAGTCCAGAGAATAACGTCTTTGAAAGACTTACGTTGTTCCAAGAAGAGGGGAGAAATGTAAGAAAACAGTGAATTCTAGGACCAATATAACCTTTAGTTGAGAATGAGCCAAAGCTTTGGACAATACAAGTACATAAATGCTAGAGCAGGGTTCGTGTCTGGAAGTAAAGATGCACCCTACAAGGTATACATAAGATGTCCTATATCAATAAAGAGGCCAACAAAGTAATAGTAAAAAATACCTTCCCATTTATAATGCCTTGAAATCTCATTCTATATAAGATATATCATATAGTAACGAGATTTCAATTATATAACATATCCTATATAGTACATTGCTCCTGGAATACATGTTAAGTAGGCTTCCCATATAACCTGGCAGTTAATTGCGTTAACGCGCGATGTACATAATAGACAGTTGAGAGTAGATATTATTATGGTATTGAATGTTAGTAAACTAATGCTTAAGTCACTGGATTTCAGACCGAACCACTGATATTTTCTCTCTCTGTGTTTTGATATGAAGAGTTTACAATTCGGCCTAAAACAAAATATTACTGCATGTCTCGATTAAGTGTGGTAGCGATATGCGTCAACTAATTCAAAAGCAAATAGCGTTCTGCATGTATTTATAAAACTCCGGTATAAGTGCTTAACAAATAGTAAATTGACGATTTAGACTTTAATTGACAACAAGCAAAACAATACACCGATTTATTTGTTTTAATCATTACAAAAAAAAATCCTGCATGAGCTTTTCAAAAAAAGGCAAAAACTACTTGGTATTAAGTAACATGTTTACTCATCTGAGCTCCTATAAAAATTGTAATTATATACTTCTTAAAGCATAAGTTCGTAGAACTGAAATCTTAAAGATGCACACTAATTGTCACATTAATATAATCAAATAATTAACCAATATTTACATATGAAATATTTCAGAAATCATACAACAATGGAAGGGTCCTTGGTTGATGTCTTCATCTATAACATTTAAGTAAGAAACATACAGTGACTGAGTCATAAACAGTAAATGTTTGTCGGTCATCTCATAAGCTGAACCACTCTCGCTATTCTCATTCTCCGGACATACATCATTCCATTGGACACGTGTACATCCTCTTGCTCAGTCACCGACACGCCAATATGTTGTGCGCTGGGAACTGTACGTAGTACCTGTCCGCTAGACTGAGTGGTGGCCACAGTAGTTTGGGGACTGTCATCGTCATCGCCATCCCTTATTCCTTTGTAACAACCATAGCACAGGAAAGCCATCTAACACAATATTTACAATAATGATTCAAATTCTATATAATAGAAAAGAAAAAAGAAAAAAATGAGCTAAAAATATAATGAAAATGAATACCATTTGTCTGAGTAAATCTGTTAGGCGATTTTGTAATTTCTTAAATTAGCTCACCAGCCCTACTCCAAAATACAAAAAGAAAAAAAAATGAAATTAAAACCCTACCGACCTACCCTATTTTTTCAGTTATATTACCTGAAACAAATAATTTGGGCCTGATTTCCATAAAAAAATCCATTCCTACATTTTGTTAAGATACGCCCCTTTAACTTAGATACAAAGCACCTTGTGTACTGGAATGAGTCATTGTTTTTTGTATGGACGTTTATGTTGTTGTTACTTTCTTTTTCCTTGAGTTCAACTAAAGTAACAATTGCCGTTGCACAGCGTCATACACCTTACCTAATATTGAAGAATTATTACCACTTAAACTTTGAATTTGTACATTCGATTGCGTTTTACTGTTAAAGTTTCTTAAAACTGCCTATTCCGAATAATTTTTGTCATGTTCGAAGACGTTTTAAAGTGCAATGTTAACAAGAAGATTTGTACAACAAATAAAATCGTTTGTTTACCTGACAGATCAATTTAATTAAATGTCGTTTGTCGAGAAAGAATCAAGTGATCTTTTTTTTCCTCCACCATCTCGACAGCATAAACCGTCTTTCTATCTTTTTATTCGTGTATGACTTTATGATAATCTTAAAACATGTGAGAGAGAAGCGGGGAATATAAGGGCGTACACGATTAAAACAGCACATGTACAACATTTTATATCCGACCACGCATACTTACCTGCACGATGACATAAATACCGCTTATAAGACACATGTAGTACGAGCTCCCATAAGAATAGTCTGATATGTCAATATTGGACAACTTGTCGCATCCGACAACAGACAGAATACCTGCAATTAAACATATCAAATTTCTTTTATATCTGTACATGGTTATAAAATGTACGATATGAAATTACCATTTCAAAGAGAAATTCAACTGACAAACTGTATTTTAAAAGCATCATAAAGACATTCTACATGCGACTTAAGACAAAGAAAGGCTTTTTTTGTCGGCTGTATTGCATAAATAAAGTGTCTGAATTCATGTTACCAGCTACTGGATACAGAACCATGCAGCAGGTGGCGAAACAGCCACAGTATTCCGCACATTGTTCATCGCTATCACCACAGCAAATGACGTACGTCATGGTCATGAACACCAGCCAGTGCATGACGAAGGATAAGGCTTCCAGTGCCAATGCAGAATCACTCACATCTGAAAAGGGGAATAATTACTTATACAATTACAAACCGCTGGACAGCATTACATCGTTAGCATTTGCAAAGGAAGCTTTTTAATATGAGAGCAACATGGCATTGTGCAGTTGTTGTTTGGTTTTTTTTTTCATTTTTTATTAATTTACATATATTAAAAGTCACATTACAAGTAGTTTGGATCCAAATTTGGAAAGCAAGAATACAATTTTGGACTTTATTACATTCCAATAGTACATGCTGAATAGTTTCTTCTTCTAGTTACAAAAATTACACATATCAGACTGAACCAAATTAATCTTTTTCAAAAAATGTTTGTAACTAAAATGTGATGATTAATTCTAAATTGCAGTCATTGTAGTTTTGAATTTTTATTAGTGTCAAAAGGTAGTTTGTATATTTTCTTCCTACCCTCACTTGGTATATTTCCAAATACATTATTCCACTTTATTTGACCTGTAGGCACTACACTATTTTTGCTCAGCACATTGTACATATCCTTTGTACCTTTTTTATGTTTGATAATTATTTTAATATACAGGGGTATCAATGGTAGTGTAAGCTTTTTTCAAAAGTCCAGCCTAATATTTAAATTAACATTACTGTTGTTGTTGACTACTGCTTGTGAGTATAAGTATTTGGATTGATGATGTAATATAAAGAACAATACTTAATACCTTACATGATTTTTGCTTAGTTATGTTTAGTTTGTTACAGAAAAATTAATTAAAAACTGAATGATTTCTATTATTGTTGTTTTTATTATTCATTAAGACATAAGACATTAAATCGAAATAATTTATTGGATATGTACATGTATCGGAAATGTAATTGTTATAATCAGTATTAGATGTGTCTTTGCATGGGCGGAATATCAATGGTATATCACCTATTTATTTGTTTATGTGATTATTATTGTTATAACATTTTGTTTGTAAAGAGGTATAATTATTTATAAATTAGAATAGCATGATGTTACTGGAATTGTACATGTATTACATGGTAAATCAGGGGTTATATTTATATGCAATTGGACAAAATCTTATCATTCCTAATATAAAAGGAGGATTTCGAAGAATTTGCTATGTTTCCCCTATTGGGTCCCACCCCTCTGTCTCCAGGGGGTCAGACCCATCGTTGATACAAAATTAGGTCCCCATCACCAAAGGATGCTTTAGACCAAATATGGACATAATCCTCCTACAGAAGAAGTTTTTTAAAGAATTCGCTAAATTACCCCTATTGGGCTCCACCCCTCAGGCCCCAGGTGGTCAGACATACCATCTATACAAAATCGATTTACCTTCCCAAAAGGAAGCTACTGTTCAAATTTGGTCAAAATACCTTCATCGCAATGGAAGAAAAAGGATATTAAAGCTGTACTTCTATATCCTTATTGGGCCCGCCTATCTGCCCCCAGGGGTTGAAGCCCACCGTTTATACAATATTGGTTCCCCTTCACCGAAGGATGCTTCATACCAAATTTGGACAAAATCCTGTCATTCCTACAGCAGAAGAAGGGTTTGGATGAATTTGTTATGTTTCCCCTACTGGGCCCTGTCCCTCTACCCCCAGGGGGCTACACCTACTGTTTATAAAAAATTAAATCCCCTTGGCCCTAGGATTCTCCAGACCAAATAAGGATAAAATCCCTTAATCCCTATGGTAGGAGAAGGGTTTTGAAGGTTTTACCTCTATTTCCCCTATTGGGCCCGCCCCTCTGTCTTAAGGGGGCCACACGCACCATTTATACATAATTGATTCCACTTGGCCCAAGGATGCTCCAGACTAAATTAGAATAAAATCCCTTAATCCCTACGGTAGAAGAAGGATTTTAAAGGTTTTACTTCTATTTCCCCTATTGGGCCCCGTTTTTATACACAATTGAGTCCCCTTGGACTAAGGATGCTCCAGACCAAATTTATTCAAAATCTACTATGCCATTCAGGACTAGTAGCGTTTAAAGGAAAAGTTGACGGACAGACAACGGACGACGGACGCTGTGGTATGGCATAAGCTCACCATGGTCCTTCGGTCACATTACTTATCAGTCGAAAAATAGATGCATTTTAAAGTTAAAATACGCAAAATGAAAATTCTTACTAAATCCGACTGTTTCAAAAACAATTGATCTAACATGTAATTAAAATTACATTAATATTTGTTTTCTTGTTGGCCCAGATGGAAGCGCGCAGATTGTCTTAATGCGGGGGAAATGTGGAGCATCCGGAGCATACCAAAGTGACCAAGATGACCCAAATACAGTTTCATATCCGACAGGGGAATCGAATCGTGACGGTGTTGGTGAAAGTGAGTTAGCTACCCAATGCGCCATCCGACCACCCTAACTGTACATTGTTCAATTTCAATAAATGTTATTGTCAAAGGACAAATGGATTGGGCAACAGGCATAGCCTACTTAAGCCCTTTCCAAACATAGTAACAGACAGTGGTACAAGCATAGACATAGATATACTACATAGACAAACAAGTTGGTATTATCAAATTAATAATCAAATTAGGGGAAACAACTACTATTACTCATTTTTATTATAATTGAATCTAATGGTTTGAATTCTAACCTTTTATTTTGATACCGAAAAGACATATAAAGTATATATATATACATATTATGAAGAGAAAAGAAAAATAATTTCATTGTAAAATTTCATTCAAAATTTAAGTTATTTGCTACATTGTTAAGACCCTTGACTGGTACATAGCTATGAGTATTTTCTAAATTTTGACCTGGGCCCGTATTCATGAATCCGTTCTCATGCTCAAGCATGGATTCTGTGCTAAAATCAGTTTTTGTGTAACTCACTTAAATAATGTCATGTTGTTTTCCAAATCATTGACAAACTCAGATTTTTTAATAACTTATAAGGGGAAAAAGAATTAGACTTAAGCACAAAATCCATGCTTAAGCATGAGAAATGTTTCATGAAGACGGGCTCATTTAGAACATTTAAATGTGTTTATTCTGTTGTTTTGTGTTTTATGTTGTAATATAACTGTACACGATGGACAATATAACAAAAACAAAACAAAAATACAGAAATTTTGTTGATAGTAATTTTGCCGTTATGACTCCATATCAGCAGCCCCCCACAGCCATGCAGTTTTATACAGCATCTTCTTCTCAAATATGCTGAAGGGGATTTTTGCATTTAGGATAGACATTCTCCGTACAAAAAGTACATTTGACAATCAAAATTACCGATATTTTACTGTTCAAACAAAACATAAAATGACCAACATAAACAGTTTAAATAACCTTGTTTGTGATAAGATTAAGCTGGATGGTAGCAGTTCAAATCCACGAATTATGTCATGTTCTACCTATGAGATATTGTCCCTATCGCCAGTAACTATTTAATCTTTTTACAAGACAAACAAAACCAGTCGATATTACGTCACGTGTGGTTACCTACTTTTCCACACACCAGTAAAAAGTCTTCCTATTATGTCAGCAAGGGATTAACGGCGTAAAGCTCTAAATAAATCATATATTATGTATAGATTAAATAATAATCGCCGTTGTAAAAAATAAGGCGGTAACAAAGTGCCGTGTAAAAAGGCGATAAAACGACAAATCGAAAAAGACACAATTTGCTTCTGAGAATCAAATTCATCACAAATGAAAATAATTATGGATTTCTTTTCTCATATAATATCTTCCATTAAACTGGAGAAACCAGAACGACAGACCATCCAAAAGGAAGCATATACATGTTTATGAAATACCCAACGCTGTTTTTTTTCACAGAAAATGATTAACGGCAAATTCTAACACTTGTGAAGGACTCAAATGCATACTTGTTTCTGATAGTTGAGTCAAGCTCTATTTTCTTGAAAATGTCATTCAAAGAAAATCATGACTTATGACTTAATACTTTTGTAATATTATCGAAATCTCACTCACAGTGTCCTGGACCATAACAGCCTTCGGTTACGTTCGAACCTAAGTAGTAGAAAAGTCCCTGGGCGTCGCAGTCCTTCCATGAGATCCAGTGTGGTGAAAAAAATCCCACAGTTTGTAGAACCATGCTAATAAAGAACGTAAACAGGAAAAAGCAGCACAAGCTGAAGGACCCCATGACTTTGATCAGCAGTTAGCTGTCTTCTGTCGCGTCGCATTGATGTCTGTTCCGTATAGAAACACCGGTTTGATAACAATATAATATTCCATGAATATCTAAAAATAGACAGAACAATCTATATTTGTATCAATATGTTATCACGGGTAAACGTAACCTTCGTAATGCATTAAGTACCACCTTGTGAAAACACATTTATACTAATAAAAAAAAATCAAATGTAAAGATATCATATAAACATTCAATATATTTTATTGTTGTGACTACACCATTTTCCGTCAAACTGTAAATGGTTTAAATTAGCTTACTTCCTCAACGTTTGACAATATAATCTATATTGCGGTTGTAAGCTACAAAATTCCTGTAAAGTATTAATCTGAAGTGGTCATCACACTATTATATCATTATATCAAGTGATATATTTTTTATACATGTTTGGAAACTGCTTTCTGTTGCTTATATGTAGATTTTATCACCGCATAATGATTGAGATCTTGTTCAATTATTTGACAGCTGGCCAGAATATCTCACCCTTTGCCAGTGTTTCCATGTGTAACAGTTGTTAGGTTGTCTACACAGGCTATCTTTTGTGTTAACATACTGTTAATCACGAATATTCAATAAATTTCATTTCTCATCTTTTTTTGTGTTTTTGTTATTTGACAACACACATATATATACAGATTAATTCTGATGTATTTTCGTTGTCGCTTCCCCAGTTCTCACTTTGAGAACGTGCATATTAAAAGGATTTGACCAAGATTTGTGGACTTGCACTGTCGTCGATGAACAACTTGCTCACTCTTCAGGAACGCATGGTTTTATCTTTCTTGGTACTTTTCAAATGTTTCCGTGGAAATTGGTTTTTTTTCTTGATGTTTAGCCCTCATTTCATCGAACGATGGCTTTGTTTATACTTCAGTATTCTCTTATTTTTTTAATTGAATCATAAAACATTCATCTTGACCTCTACCTGGGCCATAGCTAACGGAAACATCTGTTTTAAATACATTCTTCTTAGCTGGCACAAAACAATGGAGTTGTATCAAAATAAACAATCACATGATTATACATCAACGTAAACAGGGTTTTCGGTACATCTAAAAATAGCACATCTGTAATCACAGACGTCATTCTTATTCTAAACTTAATAATGATTATAGAACACAGGTATTCCAACAAGTTCAAATATCAATACAGTGTCTGTTGATCTATATTATATCAATACAGTGTCTATTGATCTATATTATGTCAATACAGTGTCTGTTGATCTATAGTATATCAATACAGTGTCTGTTGATCTATATTATATCAATGCAGTGTCTGTTGATATATATTATATCAATACAGTGTCTGGTGATATATATTATATCAATACAGTGTATGTTGATATATATTATATCAATACAGTGTCTGTTGATCTATATTATATCAATGCAGTGTCCGTTGACCTATATTATATCAATACGGTGTATGTTGATATATATTATATCAAAACAGTGTCTGTTGATCTATAGTATATCAATACAGTGTCTGTTGATCTATGTTATATCAATGCAGTGTCTGTTGATATATATTATATCAATACAGTGTATGTTGATCTATATTTTATCAATACAGTGTCTGTTGATATATATTATATCAATACAGTATGTTGATCTATATTATATCAATTAATGCAGTGTCTGTTGATCTATATTATATCAAGACAGTGTATGTTGATATATATTATATCAATGCAGTGTATGTTGATCTATATTATATCAATTAATGCAGTGTCTGTTGATCTATATTATATCAATACAGGGTCTGTTGATCTATATATTAAATCAATGCAGTGTCTGTTGATATATGTTATATCAATGCAGTGTCTGTTGATATATATTATATCAATACAGTGTGTGGTCTGTTGATCTATATTATATCAATACAGTGTATGTTGATCTATATTTTATCAATACAGTGTCTGTTGATCTATATTATATCAATGCAGTGTCCGTTGATCTATATTATATCAATACGGTGTATGTTGATATATATTATATCAATACAGTGTCTGTTGATCTATAGTATATCAATACAGTGTCTGTTGATCTATATTATATCAATACAGTGTCTGTTGATATATATTATATCAAGGCAGTGTCTGTTGATCTATATTATATCAATACAGGGTCTGTTGATCTAAAGTATATCAATGCAGTGTCTGTTGATCTATATTATATCATTACAGTGTCTGTTGATCTATATTATATCAATACAGTGGCTGTTGATCTATATTATATCAATACAGTGTCTGTTGATCTATATTATACCAATACAGTGTCTGTTGATCTATATTATATCAATACAGGGTCTGTTGATCTAAAGTATATCAATGCAGTGTCTGTTGATCTATATTATATCAATACAGTGTCTGTTGAACTATATTATATCAATACAGTGTCTGTTGATCTATATTATATCAATACAGGGTCTGTTGATCTATATATTAAATCAATGCAGTGTCTGTTGATATATGTTATATCAATGCAGTGTCTGGTGATATATATTATATCAATACAGTGTCTGTTGATCGATATTATATCATTACAGTGTCTGGTGATCTATATTATATCAATGCAGTGTCTGTTGATCTATATTATATCAATACAGTGTCTGTTGATCTATATTATATCAATACAGTGTATGTTGATCTATAGTATATCAATACAGTTTCTGTTGATCTATATTTTATCAATACAGTGTCTGTTGATATATATTATATCAATACAGTGTATGTTGATCTATATTATATCAATACAGTGTCTGTTGATCTATATTATATCAATACAGTGTATGTTGATATATATTATATCAATACAGTGTCTGTTGATCTATATATGAAATCAATGCAGTGTCTGTTGATATATGTTATATCAATGCAGTGTCTGGTGATATATATTATATCAATACAGTGTCTGTTGATCTATATTATATCATTACAGTGTCTGTTGATCTATATTATAGCAATACAGTGTCTGTTGATCTATATATGAAATCAATGCAGTGTCTGTTGATCTAGATTATATCAATACAGTGTATGTTGATCTATATTATATCAATACAGTGTCTGTTGATCTATATATGAAATCAATGCAGTGTCTGTTGATATATGTTATATCAATGCAGTGTCTGTTGATCTATATTATATCAATAGTATATCAATACAGTGTCTGCTGATCTATATATGAAATCAATGCAGTGTCTGTTGATCTAAAGTATATCAATACAGTGTATTTTGATCTATATTATATCAATACGGTGTCTGTTGATCTATATTATATCAATACAGTGTATGTTGATCTATTTTATATCAATACAGTGTCTGTTGATCTATATCATATCAATGCAGTGTCTGTTGATCTATATTATATCAATACAGTGTTTGTTGATCTATATCATATCAATGCGGTGTCTGTTGATCTAAAGTATATCACTACAGTGTATGTTGATATATATTATATCAATACAGTGTATGTTGAACTATATTATATCAATACAGTGACTGTTGATCTATATTATATCATTACAGTGTCTGATGATCTTTATTATATCAATACAGTGTATATTGATATTTATTATATCAATGCAGTGTCTGCTGATATATGTTATATCAATACAGTGTATGTTGATCTATTTTATATCAATACAGTGTTTGTTGATCTATATTATATCAATGCATTGTCTGCTGATATATGTTATATCAATGCAGTGTCTGTTGATATATATTGTATCAATGCAGTGTCTGTTGATATATATTATCTCAATGCAGTGTCTGTTGATCGATATTATATCATTACATATTATATCAATGCAGTGTCTGTTGATATATATTATCTCAATGCAGTGTCTGTTGATCTAAAGTATATCAATACAGTGTATGTTGATCTATATTATATCAATGCAATGTCTGTTGATCTATATTATACCCATGCAGTGTCTGCTGATATATGTTATATCAATGCAGTGTCTGTCGATCTATATCATATCAATATTGTCTGTTGATCTATATCATATCATTGCAGTGTCTGTTGATCTATAGTATATCAATACAGTGAATGTTGATCTATATCTTATCAACAGACACTGTATTGATAAAATATTGAACAACATACACTGTATTGATATAACATAGAATAGATCAACAGACACTGTATTATATCAATACCAATGCAATGTCTGTTGATCTATGTTATATCAATACAGTGTATGTTGATCTATATTTTATCAATACAGTGTCTGTTGATCTATATTATATCAATGCAATGTCTGTTGATCTATATTATATCAAAACAGTGTATGTTGATCTATATTATATCAATGCAGTGTCTGTTGATATATATTATATCAATGCAGTGTCTGTTGATCTATATTATATCAATGCAGTGTCTGTTGATCTATATTATATCAATGCAGTGTCTGTCGATCTATATCATATCAATATTGTCTGTTGATCTATATCATATCAATACAGTGTCTGTTGATCTATATTTTATCAATACAGTGTATGTTGATATATATTATATCAATACAGTGTATGTTGATCTATTTTATATCAATACAGTGTATGTAGATATATATTATATCAATACAGTGTCTGTTGATCTATATTATATCAATACAGTGTCTGTTGATCTATATTATACCAATACAGTGTCTGTTGATCTATATTATATCAATACAGTGTCTGTTGATCTATATTATATCAATACAGTGTCTGTTGATCTATATTATATCAATACAGTGTCTGTTGATCTATATTATATCAATACAGTGTCTGTTGATCTATATTATATCAATACAGTGTCTGTTGATATATATTATATCAATACAGTGTCTGTTGATCTATAGTATATCAATACAGTGTCTGTTGATCTATATTATATCAATGCAGTGTCTGTTGATCGATATTATATCAATAAAGTGTCTGTTGATCTATATTATATCAATACAGTGTCTGTTGATCAAAATTATATCAATACAGTGTCTGTTGATATATATTATATCAATGCAGTGTCTATTGATCTATATTATATCAAAACAGTGTATGTTGATCTATATTTTATCAATACAGTGTCTGTTTATCTATATTATATCAATACAATGTCTGTTGATACACGTATATATAAATACATGTACAGTGTATCTTGAAACATATTTATCTAAATACATTATATCAATGCAGTGTCTATTGATCTATATTATATCAAAACAGTGTATGTTGATCTATTTTATATCAATACAGTGTATATTGATATATATTATATCAATGCAGAGTCTGTTGATCTAAAGTATATCAATACAGTGTATGTTGATATATATTATATCAATGCAGTGTCTGTATATATATATTATATCAATGCAGTGTCTGTTGATCTTTATTATATCAATGCAGTGTCTGTTGATCGATATTATATCATTACAGTGTCTGGTGATCTATATTATATCAATGCAGTGTCTGTTGATCTATATTATATCATTACAGTGTCTGATGATCTTTATTATATCAATACAGTGTATGTTGATCTATATTATATCAATACAGTGTCTGTTGATCTATAGTATATCAATACAGTGTATGTTGATATATAGTATATCAATACAGTGTCTGTTGATCAATATTATATCAATGCAGTTTCTGTTGATCTATATTATATCAAAACAGTGTATGTTGATATATATTATATCAATACAATGTATTGATATAATATAGATCAACAGCCACTGTATTGATATAATATAGATCACCAGACACAGTAATGATATAATATCGAACAACAGACACTGCATTGATATAATATTGATCAACAGACACTGTATTGATATACTATAGATCAACAGACACTGTATTGGTATAATATAGATCAACAGACACTTTATTGATATAATATCGATCAACAGACACTGCATTGATATACTTTAGATCAACAGACACTGCATTGATATAAGATATAGCAACAGACGCTGCATTGATATAATATAGATCACCAGACACTGCATTGATATAATATAGATCAATACAGTGTCTGTTGATCTACATTATATCAATGCAATGTCTGTTGATCTATGTTATATCAATACAGTGTATGTTGATCTATATCTTATCAATACAGTGTCTGTTGATCAATATTATATCAATGCAGTTTCTGTTGATCTATATTATATCAATACATTGTATGTTGATATATATTATATCAATACGGTGTCTGTTGATATATAGTATATCAATGCAGTGTCTGTTGATATATATTATATCAATACGGTGTCTGTTGATATATAGTATATCAATGCAGTGTCTGTTGATCTATATCATATCAATGCAGTGTCTGTTGATCTATATCGTATCAATATTGTCTGTTGATCTATATCATATCAACATTGTCTGTTGATCTATATTATACCAATACAGTGTCTGTTGATCTATATTAGTTGATCTATATTATATCAATGCAGTGTCTGTTGATCTATATCATATCAATATTGTCTGTTGATCTATATTATATCAATACAGTGTATGTTGATATATATTATATCAATACAGTGTCTGTTGATATATAGTATATCAATACAGTGTCTGTTGATATATATTATATCAATACAGTGTGTGTTGATATATATTATATCAATACAGTGTCTGTTGATATATATTATATCAATACAATGTCTGTTGATACACGTATATATAAATACATGTACAGTGTATGTTGAAACATATTTATCTAAATACATGTGTTATTTGTTTCACAACCCACTAGAAACCATTTTTCCTACTGTTCGAGTCGACATTGTTTCCATTGATTTTAACAGTAAAAGTTGTCCATATTTGTTTTGCTACATGACATATATCAACATACATGAGTTATTTTTTCTATTTATCTACGAGCTTCCAAAAACGTTCTGTTCTTATTTATTATTATAAATTCATACAATTATATATCAACAACACCACAGGCTTTCGAAAAAACTGCCGAGCCTTTCTTTCCTTACAACTTTATCTATTCCGTGTGAAAAGAAGTAGTATTCATATATATTATTTTATGTGTAATTGAATGTATCGGTTATCGTGTTGAGGTCACTGTTTATTCCACAATTTGTAGAATAGCGTTAGTACACGTTTAATAATTTTCTGATGACTTTAAATGTTTGGATGGATATTATCAATATCATTTGACGTCAGGGGAATTTCGATATTTTCTTAATTTTAATTAATTAAATATAGGCTAGGATTTGTATAGGTATGACGTGTTTACAATAACGAAACGTGTCATCCCCACTCATGCGTGACGATTGAGTGTAGTTCGTACGACGATAGATGATTTGTGCTTTTGTGTTTATTCGCAAAAAAAAAACCCATGAAAATTAATAAACCTTAAGTCTCATTCTTGCCCTGAAAGGACGAGAATCAACAAACCTTAATTCCCGAAAAAAACCACAAAGATAATTGCAAATTACTACATCTCGTAATTTCGTGGGGGGAAAAGATGAACAACAAAATGGCACAAATCGTGATAATCATGGAATAATTAGCAATGCCTGGAACAAATCCATTAGTTTAACACAGAAATCGTATTTCAAAAATAATGACTATGAGCTACATCACCACGACATTCAAAATGCAAGTCTTCGACAAATATTATTTTAGCATTGGGAAAATAACAAGAGGATATTAAAACTTTATACTTTGACATATGTGTGGAGTTATTATAAAGTGATTAGTAGCAGTGCTTACATCTCTCTAATTAGAATGGATGCTATATATTTGTATTCACATTTAAAGGTAAGTCAGTTCAGAGGGTCAGTTTGGTGGTTTACTGTTTGTTTATAGCTCAGAGATAAGGGTCCAGTAGCTGAGTAGAAAGTGATAAGGTCAAAGGTTAATAGCTCCCCTGGTGTGGTATCTAATAGGTATGTGGTCATTTTGAGGTACGGGTGTATTAAAATGGTATGTGGTCATTTTGAGGGACGGGTGTATTAATAGGTATATGTGGTCATTTTGAGGGACGGGTGTATTAATAGATATGGTACGGGTGTATTAATAGGTATGTGGTCATTTTGAGGGACGGGTGTATTAATAGGTATCAAGTCATTATTGGGGTAAATGGGAAGGGCCTGCATATCTGATCAGTTGGTCAGTTGCTGGTATCAATATATTTCCTAGCTTTACACCATGATCAATTATTAGACACAACCCCTTTATTTAGTACTAGGTGGTTTCAATAGTTTGTATTTAGAAGTAGCTCCATCTTCAATTCATCATGTCTCTATAGGTTTTTAAGACAATTGACCCCTTTGACCTTGAATATGAGTGAAGGTCATTTGTTTGAACAAACTCAGTAGCCCTTTATCCTCTCATGCTACTGGCCAAATTAGATCACCCTGAAGCTTTTGGTTATTCAAAAGATGTTGTTGAAAGATTTTAACATATTTGACCCCTGTGACCTTGAATATGGGTGAAGGTCATTCATTTGAACAAACTTCGTCGCCCTTTATCCAAGCATGCTACTGGCCCAATATCAACACCCTAGACCTTTTAGTTATTTAGAAGTAATTGTTTAAAAGTTTAAACATATTTGACCCCCCTGTGACCTTGAATACGGGCGAAGGTCATTCATTTGAACAAACTTGGTAGTACTTCATCCTAGCATGTTATTGGCCAAATATCATCATCCTGGGCCTTCTTGTTATTCCGAAAAAGTTGTTTAAAGATTTTAACATATTTGACCCCTGTGACCTTGAAAATGGGCAAAGGTCATTCATTTGAACAAACTTGGTAGTCCTTCATCCCAACATGCTACTGATCAAATATCATCAGCCTGGGCATCTTGGTTATTCGGAAGAAGTTGTTTAAAGTAAAAAGTTGACACAGGACGGACAACGGATGGGACAGACGACGGATGCTGCACCATGTCATAAGGTCAAGTGAGCTAAACAACCTGACCAATCACTAGGCTGATACTTGTCCTTTGAAGATTACAGAGCAGCGATGCCCGACTGTCAAAGCCAGTCAGTTTTACCATTACGCGACCGCAAGATTCTTTTAATGTACATCAAATAATCAAACTTGTCTTCTCGTCTTGCCCACAAGATGGTGCACACAGAGCCTTCGATTTTGCTATGACATATTCCAGGGGTGTAAAGAGTGAAAGTGAGCATAACCCCTGGATATTGAGGATGGTAAAACCTATGGAATAAATCTGAGAAAGGTCTTTCCAGTATTTTCTGGGAAATAGCAAAAAACGAACATTCACTGTCAAATATCCATGATAGACCCTTATCGACCATTTTGTTTATCCAAAACCATCTCAAACTTTAACATGTTAAACTAGACTTGTAAGGCAAGGCTAATTAATACCCCCTGATCCTATATAAACCAGAACTGTAAGATAAAGGCTTACTAAGGCAAAGCATTGTAAAGCAATCCATAGTTTCCTACCAGTAATGATTTCTTCATTGACCAAGCTCAACAGTACACTTATTTAAGTAAAAAGGTCACTGACATACTTCCTGTAATCCCTCCCAATGACAAAATATGCTTGTGAACCAAATTGTGTTAGCCCAGATGAACGAGTTTTGCTTAAAACGTCCAAAAATTAAGGAAGAGATGTCGGGACAAAGATTTTTATCAAAGGGTCATAACTCCTGAAAAAGGGTCGAAACGAAAAAAATACTACAATGATGCACAACATCAGTGGGTAATTTCCAATCTGTAAACTTTCATTGAAATCGGCCCAGTAGTTTAGGAGGTAGACAAAGGTTTTTTTTCAACAAAGGACCATACCTCCATTTAAAAGGGTCGGAATAAAAAAGTACCACTTTGATGCACTTTCTTTGAAATCTAAAAAATGATTTTGAAATTGGCAGCTGAGTCTTTGAGGAGTTGTCTGGACAAGTATTTTTCAACAATGGGCAATTACTCTGTAAAAAGGGTCAGAATGAACAAAATAATATGTGGATGCACAATATCAGGTGGTAATGAAATACAACATTTGATATAGTGCCCTATCTAGCTAACATATGCCAATCAAAAGCACTTTACAGCACATACATATACAATTAATAAAGCATATACATTAATCAATCTTAATTTTGAGGATTTGGTAGTAATCATATCTGAAAACTGACTTTGAAATTGGCCATGTAGGTCTGGAAGAGTTGTCCGGACAAGGATTTTTAAAAAAGGGCAATTACTTTTTTTTTTTTAAAGAGTCGGAATGAAAAAATAGTGCCTGGATGCACAACTACATGTGGTAGTTATCATATCTGGAAACTTTCGTTGAAATTGATCCATAACTTTAGAAGAAGTTGTCCGGTCAAAAGATTTCAGGATTTTTTCAACAGAGGGCCAAAACTTCATAAAATAGAGTCAGAATGAAAACGAATGAGGCATCACAAATGATACATATCCCCTCGCATTCACACATTGTGAAATGTTTATATGTCAAAGGAAACGAAGTGGCTAGGGCGATGACAAAGTTTTTGTAAAAACAGGAACAATGACCTTGACATTTAATGCAGTTTATACCTGAAATGCAAACTTATTCAAGGTATTGTCATACTTAATACTGGTATCAAGTTTCATGAAATTCTATTCAGTTATGAAGTCGCAAGAGTGATGACAAACTTTTTCTTAAAATAGTAACAAGTGACCTTGACCTTGAACATAGAAACCCAAAACCCAAACATTGCCGTACAACACTTGTATGAAGTTTCATGAAATTCCGTTCAAAAATAAAATTTCTAGAGCGATGACAATGTTTTTCTAAAAATAGTAACAGAAACCTTGACCTTCAATGTAGAAACCTAAAATGTGAACTTGATCAAGGTATTATCATACCAAACACTTGTATAAAGTTTGATGAAATTCCGTTGAGGAATGAAGTTGCTAGAGCGATGACAAAGAGTGTAACATACGTACATATATGTATGTAGAGGTGGAATCCTATATCCCCTCAAACTTTCGTGGCGAGGAGATAATAATACCTGGATGCACAACTTTAGGTGGTAGTTATCATATCTGAAAAGTATCATTGAAATTGGTCCATTACTTGAGAAGAAGTTGTTCTGACAAACTTGTTCTACGGACGGACAGACGGACCACAGACGGACGGACGAACCACGGAGGAAGGGCTATTTGATTAAAAAATAAAATACACCAGCAACGTCTACAACTTTGTATCTTGAAAGACGCACGCAACTCACACATGTGATATATGAATACAGATAAATAAATATTTGAACATTCTGATGTGATAATTAAATAATTTATTTCATATATTTACATGTTTATACATTACACATTATGTACACCAGTCATACTGAATTATCACAAATATGACAATGATATGGTTTGCATAAAGGTTTCCTGATTAAACAATACATTTGGAATAATAGTCTGAACAGCAGTATTAGATGAGGAAAGCCTTACAGATAATTATCACTGCATACATCAAGGTCATGCTAATTGGGCATTGTAAGTAATGCAAGAGAGGTCCACAGAAAGGACAGTGCAAGACAACTTCACAAAGACGAGTTTAAAAGCCTTCAGCTAACAATTGAGCTGAACACACTGGTATTATATATAAGTCAAAGGCATTTCACAGAGTTAGCATTGTACGTCAAATAACAGGCCTCAAACAGATTATATTAGATGTGAAATACATGGACTTCCTAGAAAGGCAGTGTAAACCAACCAAAGGATGGGGTCAAAGAATGCTTCTGACAGAGTGAGAATTTCAAATGCAGGTAGGGACATTGCAGAAAGGGCACTACAGATATTGAATGGAGTCTGATGGAGATGAATGATCTTACTGAGTGGGCTTTGGTAGACAAAACTAATTGTAAGTCAACGTCATGTGTGTTACACGGCTAGCAATATGGAATCATAGGAGACCTTACAGAAAGATCATACCTGGTTAAGGCAAGGGGCTGACACAGCAAGCAGCTAAGGTCAAGGGAAAGGATACTTTACAATTAATTAATCCATTAAGGCAGCAGAGGAAAACGAATGGAGTCTTACAAATTTGATATTTCTTGTCAATGGAGGGGTCGTATTGAGAGGAGTTATTGAATTGACAGACCTCACAGAAAGGGCACAAGGGAAGGGACCTTACACAAATGGAACCACAGGTAATATAGCACAATCAAACACACATTCTTTAAACATCACAAAGGTATATCAAGATCAATGTAAATATGAATTCTTACTTCAACAAATTAATGGCTAGCACCTGTGAAAGTTTACATAATTTTGACTTTAAGAGGCCTCCGAATACAAGACGTTTATGAAAATAATTAAAATCAATGATGTAATGGTGTTAAGAGAAACATAAAGACGATTTTATTAAGGATTTCGGTGCATGTGATCATAGGTAAATGGTGAGACAATGATAAGTGAGAACAGTTTCAACAAAGCTGCTTGAGTTTCAGATCGATTTCTAGTTTAATACTAGTTTGTGTTACATATTAAATGTCAGGAATATAACCAGTTAATATTCAGTCTCAGCAATTACAAAAATAAATCCATCTCGTTTACCAAAATAACATAAAGTTATGTATAAGACCAGGTACCATCGGTGATTCACCCAAACTACTGAATGTAGTAATACAAATAAACTGACCTGCGAATTGGGAATGTTTTACGGTGTAAATACAATACGAAACTAAACCAACCAAAGTGTGTCATGGTACACATCCTCTTTCACTGTATATACTCCAAAAAATATGACAATCAACATTCTCTTCCATACACAAATTTTAATATGTAATCAAATGTAAAATATCACTGCTTAGTAATCTCATTAACGACAAAAAAACGCCCCCTTGTAAAACTGCCCTGGTCAACTATATCTCATCTACTGATGAAATTATTTGCTATTATCTATCAGTGAATACACTTCTCATGGCATGGTGAAATATAACCTCATCTGTTTGTGATTTTTTTTTTGGGGGGGGGGGGGAATAATACGGCACTCAATGGTAAAATGCATTCAATGATGAAATTCAGGTCATTAAATTGTGAGAAATAAAATCATCTCATGGTGAAAAAAAAACCTCCCATTTTATGGTAAAATAGCTCTTATATAATAGCAAAATAGTTCTTAAGCAATGGTGAAAAAGCTGTCAACGAATGGTAAAATAGTGCTTATTTAATGGTGAATCAGTATGATCACCTCCTGATGAAATCTACTGGTGAATTAGCCATCATCTAATTGTAAATCACTTCTTATGCTTGGGTAAAATAGCTCCCATCTAATAATGAAACAGTATCATTTCATGGTGAAACAGTTTTCATGCTGGGGTAATACAGCTCTCATCTAGTGGTGAATTTTAGCTATCATCTATATAGTGACAAATCTCTCATCATGTGGTGAAATATGTTATTATCTTATACATGTAGTGACAAATCTCTCATCTAGTGGTGAATTTTAGTTATCATCTATATATAGTGACAAATCTCTGATCTAGTGGTGAATTTTAGTTATCATCTATATATAGTGACAAATCTCTGATCTAGTGGTGAATTTTAGTTATCATCTATATATAGTGACAAATCTCTGATCTAGTGGTGAATTTTAGTTATCATCTATATATAGTGACAAATCTCCCATCTAGTGGTGAATTTTAGTTATCATCTATATAGTGACAAATCTCTCATCTAGTGGTGAATTATAGTTATCATCTATATAGTGACAAATCTCTCATCTAGTGGTGAAATATGTTCACTGTTATGACTTCTTGAGATCGGAAATGTACATTTTTCCCAACAAATATTTTTTTAAATCTGTATAGTATTTCAATATTGCTACAATTACTGTTTTCAATGACTGATACCTCACAAAAAGTGAAATACATTAGTAAGCTGGTCTGTACATACAAATTTTGCTATTCAGAGTAAAATACAAATGAAAAATCTGTTTTATAGTGGATTAAAATGATTACCGGTACCTATGATTAAAATGTGCATTCAATATTAAAATACCGGAATATTTCATTAACTTCATAATCAATATTGACATTTTACTGTGATTTGCTCTGTTTGGACAGAGTTAGATATTCCAGTTGTTTTCAAAAAAGAAACAAAACAAAAACTTGAAGACAAGCTGGGTGTAACTTACATCTCCTTCATGTATTTTAAGAAAAAGGATAAAAGGAAACACCAGACGTTAGACATTAGTGTTGGATCTCCAACGACAGTTACATTCGTTAAGGCAAGAAGTACTAGCACTCTGGTTGCACCTCCATTGAAAAGAGTTCCAACTTGTTTGGCATTTCTCTGATTGTAGTTGCTTGCTTATTTACTAAAGGGTTATGTACAAAAGATTTATATATATCATAGGTTAGTTCGCAACAAAATGAAATCTTGCTACAAGGACATGATAGTTGGATCTGTTGATTATAAGGTAATTAGCTTATCTACTGTGTCAACAGTTATGATATTTGTTAATACCTTTCTGCAAAATTGATATGAATAATTTTTAAATGTTCTACCTCCCTAAAAAAGCTTGCAACTGATATTTGTCTTTGCTTACATAAAGAGGGGATAACAAAAGACTTCACAGAAAAATAACATTTGAATACCTGTAATGATGGAACACTACTGTAAACCTACCACTGGGAACCTAAGAAACTAGCTTGCTATAACCCAAAAAATGTATACAGAGTTTTAGACAATTCTTTGCCGTGAGACCCACATATTACTTTGTTATAATCAAGAGTTTGGAATATGTGTGTTGTTATAAAGCATGTTTATCTGTACATACTTGATTTCTGTTAAAGTCAATTAACTTTTTCTCGTAATTTCTATGTTGTGTACTATATATATACACAAGGAACATGACAATAAATAAAATTAAATAACATAACGCCAAGAAAAATAAATGAAAAAATTGTTTTCTTTTTTTGAAGGTCATCCTGGTAGAATTTATTCCATAAAATATAAGCTTTAATAGTTTTAAATGTTTGACATAAAAAAAGCAGTTAATAATAGATATAAATAAAAAGTTCAATCCTCAATCTATTTGAAACTGTTCAGTCACGGGAAAAAACCATGGTGATCAAAATTGATGAACAGAACAGAGAACTGCCTGAGAATTATGTAAACATAAATTATACAACTTGTCACATACTAAATAAACACACATTACTATAATATAACCCAATAAAGCTCTTGACGTCGTTTTATTGTTAAAATGATGCTGTTTCTTTTGAAACCAGGCTGTAATACTGAAATTGAATGTGAATAACATAATAATAATGCTATCTTTTCTATATAATAACGTGCTATCAATTGTACTCAGTCTTCATACTAGGTAAAATGATAATACCTGTGTGTAAATCGTTTGCATAGAGAGAAAACAAATCTGCACAACGTTCTTATTCTCCCTGCAAAACTGACATCAGACTTTGAGATGAAAAATGATTGTTTTTGCTTCCATAATCATGTCATCGTTAGGAAAGTAAGGATCAAGAATTCAATGTCATACACAAAAATCAGTAAAAAAAATCACAGGGACAAATAATAAACAGGATGAGTATCTTAAACACACAATGGTGATTGGGAATAATAGAATCTCTCACCCCCTTGAGATAAGGGAATTTTAACCTGAGGGGGAAGATTCTTAAGTTGCCAAACACAAGGCCTTGTAAACTAGAGCCTTGTGTTTGGCAACTTAAGAATATTTCCCCGTTGGTTGAGATTCCCAATCTCACCTCAAAGGGACGAATGATTCTTTTTCTCTTATCCTGTTCCCTCATTGTGTATCATATAAATAATGTGATGTTAACGTTACAGGCTTAATGCAGGGTTGACGTGATGTTGATGCGTTGTTGACGTGACTTCATTATATTGTTGATGTGACGTCATAAAATTGTTTTGAATAGGGGAATCCCCCAGTCTCAACCCTAGGGTGAGACTAATAGAATCTTACATGGGTCTGTTCCGTGGACAGGGATATCTCAACCCTTATGTAAAAGTTTGCCAGCCAAACTCTTACATAAGGGTTGAGACATGCCTGTCTATGGAACAGACCCATGTTTGATTATTTTTCTCACATACATACAAATAAACAAATTCCAGTCGAAATAAGCATCAATATTATTCTTCTGGCAAACCCCAAAGCCCTAGGGTTGAGACGGATGATTCCCCATCCACAACAACTGTAGGACATCACGGAAACAATAAAATGACATCACTTCGACAATCCATTATTATGACGTCATAGCGTGTGTCAGTTGTCTTTCCCTACCCCGTGTAAGATAGAGTTATCTTTTCCCTAGCAACAACGGGATAACCCTGTGAAGTATGTGAGAAAAGGATATCTCACACCGGTAAAGTGTGGATACACCTGTCCAGGGTAAGAGAATGAAAGATCTGCTTTCCAAGGCTCGTTCCCTATACATTATACTGTAAAACAACTATTTATTCATTTTCTGGACACAGACTCATTGATTAAAATATTGTCAAATTCTTTTTGTAATTGAATATGGTGAAAGAGGCTTTTGCAAGTTTCATCAATATCATTCTGAAATAGGATCAAGATTTGGATATAATTTGAACAGGCACGTTTTGTTGAAAAGCAAAAGAAAACACCACTATTTTTGTATCTAACGAATTATTGATGTTTCCATATTGATGCTTGATGAAAGAGCTGTTATTTTTACACATTACATTTATAAACTTATGATAACCTTACATCCCTGCATAACAGCTGTGACATCGAACATATTGGTTTCTCACAATATTTCACAACTTAACCAGATTATTTTTTCAACCCATGGCTATGAATGAATTTGAAGAGAGTGTATCTGGATGTACTAATAACAAGTATCTGAAACTTTTTCAAGTTTGAAACTGGTGTATAGATCAGCACACTCTTTATCCATGATCCATCCAGAGAAATTAAAACACTTCTGATTGATTTTCATCAAAACAATGTATTACCCTTAAAAACCTTTGTATACATTGCACATGATTTGTAGAGGTCAAGTGGTCAATGACAGACCGGGTTGATGGGTCAGCTTGTATCCCACACTGCATTTGTATTATTGGCTAATGTTTCTAGTCCTCGTAGCGTCTTAAACGTCCCTGAATAAAAGGCTAAGTCAGATGTAACCAACCTGCAATAGAGTCAAAACAAGTATAGAAAATGTCCTTGGAAGATATTTCTGATCTAACACTTGAAACACTTTTCTTTAATAAGATATCATATTTTCTAACATAATCTGCCTGTTACATGTATCTCACATTCAAACTATTCCTTAATATTTATTGAAGAAATACAGATTTGAGTTCTTATTTTACATATCAATCAATCTATCAGGGAGCCTATAGATTTGAATGGCGTTGCTCTACTTATGCAAGATGAGGGCCTACAGATCTAGTAAGTCCAGGGTGAGGCTGTACTACAGAACTAGTAAGTCCAGGGTGATGCTGTACTACAGATCTAGTAAGTCCAGGGTGAGGCTGTACTACAGATCTAGTAAGTCCAGGGTGAGGCTGTACTACAGATCTAGTAAGTCCAGGGTGAGGCTGTACTACAGATCTAGTAAGTCCAGGGTGAGGCTGTACTACAGATCTAGTAAGTCCAGGGTGAGGCTGTACTACAGATCTAGTAAGTCCAGGGTGAGGCTGTACTACAGATCTAGTAAGTCCAGGGTGAGGCTGTACTACAGATCTAGTAAGTCCAGGGTGAGGCTGTACTACAGATCTAGTAAGTCCAGGGTGAGGCTGTACTACAGATCTAGTAAGTCCAGGGTGAGGCTGTACTACAGATCTGATATAACACATGATAGGGGCCTACAAGCTTTGGTATATCTGTTACTTACGCGTGTTGAGGTCCACCATTACTACACACATCCAGTTTGACTAGTTGTAATCGGGCCAGTCTGATGAATACTTGGTTTATACTCTGGAACAGGGTCTGTACAAAAATACAACTGTATTGTTACTTTGTTCAACAATGCTATCTGTGTCAGAATTGAATGTATACAAACACCAGTTTTTATAGGATTTGAAACCAATTTATAAACAGTTAAAATTCACACCCTAGTTCTCCGTTATTTATGTCAATATACATGTATTTGATAAAATGAACACTTTTAATCACTACAGTACCTAAATCTTTATTGAAGTTGAGATTGTAACACATAATATACTAAGACTTAGTTTGCTATAAAATGTAATACAGACAAATTAAGAAGCACATTCGAAAATACCTTTATGCAATAGAAAATTTCATGGTTTTCACATTGATTATCACATATATATTTCACTTGTATCCAAATTGCAAAAAATATCATTAAGTACATCCCAGGAGAAAAATAGGTACATATTTTGGGGTACCTAAGGTATGACTTAGGTAGTTTTCTGGTAACAAAGGAAAACAGAACAAAAAAGAAGGGGTATAGCATGCTCAAAATAGGTACGTTTTAGGCACAGTTTAGGTACTATTGAGGAATACCTCTGGCAGAGGTATAAACATAGGGAAACTCCTTATATATATAATTAATCCATTGCCAAGAAAATAGTCAATTCAATATTTTTTAACTACTATAAACCACAACATTTTCACGATAATAAATTTTCACTTCCAGAACATTTGAAAACAAATTAATCGAAAGTTAAACTTGCACTGCCATTGTCTTAAAAAGAGTTCATAACTAGATACACTTCACCTATGCCTGTGTTAAATTTGTCATTTCATGCAAGTGGGGTATATGAACAAATTTATATTTGATAAACGTTAAATGAGACATTGTCAATCTGAGCACCGAAGACCTAAACCATGACAACTTTGTTATATTAAAATCGATTAGTCTAGGGGTTCCATGCAATGTCTATATTTCAGAAACAGACGAGCTGCGTGTCCAACCGCTCTCTGATATATCACACTGACCTTGATCTGGTCCTCTGGCAGGATGTCAATGACCACCTCGTGCATCTTAGTTATCTGTTTACAGATGGAGCGAAAACAGGCCGATGGCATCGGGGCTTTCACTTCCCACTGAGGAACAAATTAATAACCTTTGTATATAAGATGTTACAAGACATATATCAAAATGAGAAAATGTTCTTCATTCAGAATACAAATTACATTACAAAAGATGAACTCCACATGACATGTTGTTGTTTGCAAAATTGTTTACTATTTTCAAATGATTTATTTGATGTCCTTGAATTGGTAGACTGACTAAAGTTCCATCACACATACATGAGGTGGTGGTAAGGCAGGCAGATATAGGGAGAGACAGGGTGGAGAGGGCGGACAGAGGGCAGGAATGAGGAAAGGAGGTATAGTTAGGATGAGACAGGTGGAAGTAGAATGGGGTGTATAGGAGACCTGAGGGAGTAGAGAGGGGTGGAAATCAGAGAGGATATGACAGAAAGGGACGATTGAGAAGGAAAAAGACGGGGAAGGGATTGAGCTATTTATGTTGACTACCTGTGCCTCCATCTGACCTAAAATTGGGGACTGAAAAAGATAGGCATAGATTAGAGGGGAGGGGGTAAAATTAGGAAAACATCAGAGAGGTGAAGATAGGTATGGATTAAAGGGGAGGGGTAAATAAAGGTATGGATTAGAAGGGAGGGGGTAAATATAGGTATGGATTCGAGAGGAAAGGGGTAAAAATAGGCGTGGATTAGAGGGAAAAGGTAAAGATAGGCATGGATTAAAAGGAAGGGAGCAAATATAGGAATGGATTAGTGGGGAAACAAGTACAGAAAGGCATGGTTTAGAAGGGAAGGGGTAAATATAGGAATGGATTAGTGGGGAAACGGGTAAAGAAAGGCATGGGTTAGAAGGGAAGGGGTAAATATAAGAATAGATTAGTGGGGAAATGGGTAAAGAAAGGCATGGGTTAGAAGGGAAGGGGTGTATATAAGAATGGATTAGTGGGGAAACGGGTAAAGAAAGGCATGGGTTAGAAGGGAAGGGGTGTATGTAAGAATGGATAAGTGGGGAAACGGGTAAAGAAAGGCATGGGTTAGAAGGGAAGGGGTAAATATAGGAATGGATTAGTGGGGAAATGGGTAAAGAAGGGCATTGGCTAGAAGGGAAGGGGTGTATATAAGAATGGATAAGTGGGGAAACGGGTTAAGAAAGGCATGGGTTAGAAGGGAAGGAATAAATATAGGAATGGATTAGAGGTGAAGGGTTTAAGATAGGCATGGAATAGAAGGGAGGGGTAAATATAGAAATTGATTAGAGGGGAAAGGAGTAAAAATATGAATGGATTAGAGGGGAAAGGAGTAAAGATAGGAATGGATTAGAGGTGAAGGGTTTAAGATAGGCATGGAATAGAAGGGAGGGGTAAATATAGAAATTGATTAGAGGGGAAAGGAGTAAAGATAGGAATGGATTAGAGGGGAAAGGAATAAAGATAGGAATAGATTGGGATAGAAGTATTTACCTTGACAAGCTGTGACTCCACTACACCTTCCATTACACTAACTAGTTTGTTTGTGATCTCATTAATATGGTCCATGTAATCCTGTAACAAACAAAAGTTCAGTTCACAAACATCTAAGTTTTATTCATTTACGAAACAACAAATGGAAATGGTAAGATTGCAGCACTGGTTGACATTATGGAATTTTTGTGAGGAGTTCATGCTGCTGTTTCAATAGAAACAGTATCACACAAGACAAATCTTCTGAGTAATCAGAAAAAGGGATAAAAATTTCTACAGAAAAATACAATGACCCATCATACCTTCTTGACTTGGTCAAAATGTTTCAGCATAGTTTTGTTCTTGTCTTGAAGATGTGACTCAAAGTGTCCACGCACAATGGGCATGTGATGCACAACCAGCTGGAGACAGCGAGACGCTAAGGCTGAAATCAGCAACAAATCATACTGTACAATCAAAGGACACAGCGAGACGCTAAGGCTGAAATCAGCAACAAATCATACTGTACAATCAAATGGTGACAGCGATACGCTAAGGCTGAAATCACCAACAAATCATACTGTAAAAGCAAATGGTGACAGCAAGACGCTAAGGCTGAAAGCAGCAACAAATCATACTGTCCAATCAAAGGACACAGCGAGGCGCTAAGGCTGAAATCATCAGCAAATCATACAGTAGAATCAAATGGTGACAGCGTGACGCTAAGGCTGAAATCAGCAAAAAATCATACTGTACAATCAAAGGACACAGCGAGGCGCTAAGGCTGAAATCACCAACAAATCATACTGTACAAGCAAATGAACACAGCGAGACGCTAAGGCGGAAATCAGCAACAAATCCTACTGTACAATCAAATAGAGACAGTGAGACCCTAAGGCTGAAATCAGTAACAAATCATACTGTCCAATCAAATGGAGACAGCGAGACGCTAAGGCTGAAATCAGCAACAAATCATACTGTACAATCAAATGAACACAGCGAGACGCTAAGGCTGAAATCAGCAACAAATCATACCGTACAATCAAATAGAGACAGTCAGATACTAAGGCTGAAATCAGCAACAAATCATACTGTACAATCAAATGAACACAGCGAGACACTAAGGCTGAAATCAGCAACAAATCATACTGTACAATCAAATAGAGACAGTGAGACGTTAAGGCTGAAATCAGCAACAAATCATACTGTACAATCAAATAGAGACAGTGAGATACTAAGGCTTAAATCAGCAACAAATTATTCTATACAATCAAATAGACACAGTGAGACACTAATGCCAAAAAAAACCAAATTATAATCTACAATATTGTATACTAGGCAATTTTGCCGCATTTTTTCCCCCCCCCATTTTTCACTCTCCATAACATGGGCAAATTTTTCTTGATAGTGAATCTTAAAACACAGCATTCTATACATAGCCATTACATGCTTAGGGCGAAATTAACAGTAAGCAAATATGAATTTTATTCTACTTATGAAGGGAGAAAGTCTGACCGTAAAATTTTCTCGTTTTGCAGTATTATCGCAGTGAGAAATTCATGCTGAAAACTAGAAGCAATTTTTCTAACACAAGTTTTTGTTGTTTTGTTATTTGCTGATTTTTTTTAAACTTATGGCAAGAACATACCCATTGACAAGCTTTAAGTTGGACAAAACGACACAAGACATTCCCACTAACTTGCACACAAATATGCACATTGAACTCCTACCTAGATTCTTTGTAGTAATGGTTTTCAGGCCAACTAACTGTAGTGCTCCAGCACCAAGCACCAGTTGACAGGTTCTCGAGTTGAAAATCTAAAAATAATAAGACAAACACATAATAATTGTACCTTTTTTCTTCCATTGTTTGTGCATTAAATTTTAACAGGCAGACTTAATTATCAGCTATCAGAATGTGAACGCTCATAATCTCTCCAACTATACATCGAAAATGTCAATGATCAAAAATCACCTTCACATTTTCATCCAATGTTAATCGGCAAATTTGAACAAACATAATTGTATCAGTGCCTGTCACTTTATAAAATACATCCAGCTCTCATTCATATTTAAACTTCATTCTTTGTATGCATCTGATGACAGAAAATTCTTAAAATTGATTCATAAATGGACAAAATAAAAATAAATCTTGTGTTTCTGCTAACCCTACCTTCCCTAGATTTTTGTGCCTACACTGATGTTTGTATTGGCATTTAGTGATATGCACTGTTTAAGTCAGAACTCCTGCTCTATATAAACATAAAAAAAATCTTTTCCAAAATAAACAAAACTGCCTATCTACCTACCTACCATATTTATTTCTGAGGATGATAGCAGAAACACAAGCATTTTTTTGTTTTGGCCTTAGACTATTTGCTATCTGAAATTCGTTTCTACTCAAGGAACTCGACAGTCAGGATTCCAGTAAGACATGGACACAACTGACCAGTGAAGGTGTATGTACCTTAATAAGCTCTATGAGGCGGTTAAGGAGGTCAGGCCCAGCAGTAGGGATGTCATCTACACACTGACAGTATTCTACCATCATCTTCAGCAGCATCAGCACCGTTCTGAAATAGAACTCAATTCATGCAACTATGTCATACTGCATTACTAAACGATGAGGTTTCTTGAAATAAACGAAATGAATCCAAATATTAATTGAAAGAAAGCTCCACACTCAAAGTAAAACATTTATTTAGGAAAAAACAAAATCTGATCCATTTTCTTACATTAAAAGATATTAATATATATATTATTTTGATTGCTTTATCTTGATACTTACCCCACTACAGAGTAACTCTGTCCGTCCACTGTCAAGGTACCAAATGGCTTTTTGTCTGAAAGAAAGCATTTAATCGCATTCATTTTGTTGTAAACCTGTAAACACCTGAGAGAAGCTGCACATGCTGTATTGGACTGTTATTATGTATACTATCAGCGACCACTAACTCAACTAGAACACCATTACAAAATCAATATGCTGTGTTGAATTTAGAAGATGATTTATCTGATGTTAAAATTGACATGGGATGTGAAGGTCTCACCTGCATCAGCAGTCCTCTCAACCAGACACAGCTTGCCTGTAACAAAACGTTATGAAATATTAATTCTGACAAGTTCTGTCACATCAAAGACAACATTTCTATTGTTGCTGTGATTCTGTTATAACTACTGAAAAGCACTTCAACAGACAAAATCTATCTGCAAAAAAGATGAACTTTGAATTAAAATATCTTATCTTAAAACATTTATGTGAAAATATACATTTGCTATTACTTTTTAAGTTTATCATAAAAATAAATCCTATATGTATTATAATCCATTACACTACAGTCACGAGCAACTGTACTATTACATGTAATGTAATTACACTGCAGTGACAACCAACCTGTACTATTACATGTAATGTAATTACACTGCAGTGACAACCAACCTGTACTATTTAATTTAATACATTACAGTAACAAGCTACCTGTACTATTTAATTACACTACAATGACAACTTACACTCACTATATAATTACACTACTGTGACAACCTACCTGTACTATTTTATTACACTACACTGACAACCTGCCTGTACTATTTTATTACACTACACTGACAACCTGCCTGTACTATTTTATTACACTACAGTGACAACCTACCTGTACTATTTTATTACACTATAGTGACAACCTACCTGTACTATTTTATTACACTACAGTGACAACTTACCTGTACTATTTAATTACACTACAATGACAACCTACATGTACTATTTAATTACACTGTAGTGACAATTGTTTATTTAATTACACTGCAGTGACAACTATTTATTTAATTACACTGCAGTGACAACCTACCTGTACTAAATATTTTATTCTTATACACTTTAGTGACTATGTATATAATTACCTGGTAACCATGTACCAGGGGTATATAATTACCTGGTAACCATGTACCAGGGGTATATGATTACCTGGTAACCATGTACCAGGGGTATATAATTACCTGATTTGCTGATGTTGTCAACCAATTCCTGGAATTCTGCTGGAACATCTGCCTGCTTCCATCGTTCATTATCCAATATCAAACTGCATCATAAATCAATAGTTTTATGTAAGTGCATCTCCTCCCTAGAACTTTTTCAATGAGGGTGAAATTTCTGAACAGAATCTTTTGACATATTCATTAAACTTTTGGATAGTAATAAGCTTAATGTCCACTTGTTAACCTTTTCTTAAAAGGAATTGTTACTATTAACTAATCACAGGTAAAATAGTCAGAAACACACAGATTTTTTTTTCCGAAGTACCATTTGAAATATTTTTCTGACAATGTACAAATCTTGGTAGCAAACCAACTTCATACCAAAAAAAAATAGCCTGTAACAGAAATCTGAGTCTCTCAATACAAAATTTCTCTTACCTTAACTTTGTTCTCCTCTCGTCATGGAAACGATTTACAAATCTAGATGCCTGAAAAAAGTTAACACTCCATTAACTCCTGATCTTATCATAACTTGTGAATACCTGTAAGACCTATTCCATTAAAAAGTATCATTATTAGACCTTTGCATCTTACACACCCACCTGCTACAAAACATATCTGCTTCTGCCTTTCAGGAGTGGGATTTTTTTTTATATTAAACAGTCCTTAACATGAATACTTTAAATAACATTCCATTTTTTCATATTGGTGTTGAATACTCTGTCTCATGTGAAAATAATTGCATAATATCTTTTTGTTCACTTATCTTCCCATATTTTAGAGAGCTGAAATTGGCAACTTACTTGATGCTATCTTATAAGTCCTATGAAAATGGTTCAAAATTGATCAGTATTTCTTGCTGGCATGCACATCTCCAATAATAACAAACTACCGTATAGTGGACAAGCCAGCTTAAAACTATGTAGTTGTGTGATCTTAGTTTACAAACCTGTGACTGTAGACTAAGCCGTAAAGAAGCACTCCGTCTGCCGCACACACCTTCACAGTTGCTTACAAACCCCTCTACCACTCGAGACAAGTTGACAAACTCATGGGATGACAGTCTCTCTAGAAAGCCATCCTGTAAAGCAAGAGCTCTTCGTCCTCACAAGTTCTTACAGCATAATAATCACAGTCAATAACAAAACCCAAGTCAAACAGAAACTTCTACAAACAATCACATATCATCAAAAGCCTATATTTCAAAGTTACAAACGTAGCATTATTTCCTTCCCAAGGCAGTTTACCATATTTCATAGCCCAGGGGGCACATAGTCTGTTACTGAAGGTAGAGAAATGGGTTTATTAAGGACATTGGAAAAAAAATTGTTGGCATTTCTTTTAAACTGCGATATATGGGTGGGCTTATTACCGAGCATGGGCTTATTACCAGATAAATATGGTTATTGCCATTCAAACAGCCACTGGCATAGCTATCCTATTTTTTTTGAAATAGGCTAAACTGTACAACTTTTTGTTTTACCATAAACCAAGTTTCACAAGATGGTAAACCAGTTTACTCTGATGAAATAAAGGATGAAGTCCACTACACACTTTTGTTGTCACCAGATTAAACAAATCTGTCCTTTTTTTTTATGCAATTAAAAAAACTGTGATTTTTGTGTGGAATATTTTTATAAGTAAAAGTATGTAATGAAATAATAACCCAGCTATAAAAACTTGTATTAACTTTTTTATTTATTAATACTACACTTACATTTTACAACTATTATTCTAATATAACTAGTATGTGGATGATGTGAAATTCAAACCCTGTGAATGGGTTTCCTTTCTCATTGAGCTATAGCTAGGATTAATGGTTATAAATTGTGTAACATGAAATTAACATTCTATGAGTTTGTTTCATGGAGATAATTATGAAAGAAGTTTTATACTGTTCATTTCTTTCCTTTATCTTTACAGATCATCAGTTGCCCATATAAACAGTGCAATATAAAGTAAACAGATGTGAGATTATACTACTATGCTGTAAACCTCAGTTATAACTTATCTAACTTTCAGAATGCTGTAATCCTAACATAAACAACCCAATTCAATAACCCCAGACAGATATTAGAAAAGAAAAATGAAATAATTACCCTTGACCGAGCTACAATGACCTTGACACAGCGGTCGTGGGAAAAGTCACAAGTACTGGTCAGCAAGTCAGCAAGACTGGAGCTGACCCTCACAAATTCAGCCTCACTTATCATTAAATCAGCAGCATCTTCACTCCTGTATATAGATAACAGACACACAGATTATTCAGGACGTTGTCGACACCAGGAGCAGACTACAAAAATCTATATGATAATTAGGATGACCTTTAATCTACTTTCCCAATCAATTACAAAAACAGTTTAACCTCTACGTGAATGAGGCTTACCATATTATTAACATTTTCAGTAAAATCTTCAAAGAATCTCCATGTACACATCCTAAAATTCTAACAACATCATTAAGTTGTTAAATATAAATGATAAATATAAATAATCATAAATGTGCCCAACCTTTCCTATGTCTAGTTTTACAGCATAGCACGGTAGCTAATTAGTGAGACAATGATCTTGACAAGAGGCTCCTGATTGTAAGTTATTTTAAATAAAGTTTACAAAAAAAGTGATTTGTGATCTTAATGTCTGAATAACTATCATGAAATCTGACTGGTGACGTTATTATCTTGTATAAGCAAATTCAACATCAAAACGATTTTTTTCCCATTTTTTCAGATCACAATAGAATATATAGCAGTTAACATTTCAAAATCTACATATACATGTACACATATTTATCACATGTATATAAAGTTTATTGATAGTATTCAATATGAAAAGAATAAAGAATCTTAGGATGGTTTGGTTTTTATTTTGTTTAACGTCCTCTCAACAACTAAGATCAGATCATTTCAGGACATGCCTTCTTGTGCAGTGTGTATGTGTGCTGGAGACAGGGTATGTTGATATATTTGCCTCCTTGCAATAGCATGGATCTGATGCCGACTATAGAGTGCTACCTATCTGAAATACCATACAGAAGACACCCAAACAGTATTCCACCCGGTCACATTATACTGACAACGGGTAAACCAGTTCTTGCGGTGCCCCTAAATGCAAACGCTAAGCAGGGCATACAACTACCACTTTTAAGGACTTTGGTATTTCCCTGCCTGGGGACAGAAACCATGGCCTACCTCACTTGGGCTAACGCTCGCTTAAAGTGAGGCATTGAAGAGGCTTAGGAAGGAAAAAATGGTCAGAACAAGAACTGCACACACAGACATTGTGTCACTGATAGTTAATGTGCTTTAGAGAGCTAATAATGAATGATTATGTTTTACAGAAATATCCCTAAATACACAAAGACAAATGAAGATAGGAAACATCGAGACATACTTAGTGTTATACAAATCAACATGGAAATGATAGGCAGAAGATGGCTGGCTGTCACAAAACCTCCATCAATACATACACAGATACGTGAAGATGGGAGGCTTCAGACAGAGACTCCATGTTATGGGTAGGTGAAGCCAGAGGACTAGGCACTTGTGTTTTACGGGCTGCGATACCGATCACGTCGGTAATGACACCATGGAATGTCTTCACACGATTCAGATGGACCAGAAGGTTGGAGAAGATCTGCCTCAGACATTCCATCCACTGAACGTAATTCAGCAGTCGCATCTGGTCTCCCAAACTGCAAAACATCAAGATGTACAATATCAAACTGTCGGCTACACTAATCATTTCCATATATAATATCACAGCAGCTGCACTTCTTTATGAAAATTTAATAGCATAATTTTCTAATTTTTAACCTTTAATAAAAAAATAAGTTCATTTAAAGGTCTAGATTGCTAAATTATAATCTGTGAAAATTCAATTTTCTTCTTTTGGTTCAAAATTGTGAAAAAGTTAAGCTCAAGTAAATAACCCAATATACAGTATCTATTTCAGAATCCACTGAAGCTAGAGGTGAGCATGAAATAGTTGACAACCTCTCTCTACAGCTGAAGAGTAATGTAATACAGGTTAACTGTGTGGAGCCCTACCTTGAAGCATTCTCATCTGTATCTATGTCTGCTGACGACACGGCTTCAACCACAGTCTGTAGAAAAAAATTAAAAAATATCTATATTATATGCACTACAAAAGTATTAACAAGGATTTCATCAACATAGACTATTCCTTACATCAATTAACATAATCCTAAAGATCAGTTCAGATTTGTTAACATGGAACGTAACTTTTCTTTTCAAAACATATTTGCTTGTTTTAGGTTCTAAGCTTTCAAAAAGGCAGTTAGGGTCATATGATGACTGAAAAAGGAGGTATTTATTTCAATTTATCTTTCTTTATGAACCTTTGTTTCTTTTTATTTGTTATCATTGTAAGTATTGAGTCACGTTTGCTCACATGACTTGTTACATTTAGTACTATTTGATAACCACCCTCAACATTCCCTTGTGTGAGACATCTATGTCCTTTTCTTTCCAGTGACAAGTTGTCTCCCTTACCTGTTTCACCGTGGCTCGTACAGCTGTTAATGCTTCCTCTCGGTACACATCCACGAAGTTGTACCGACCACGCCGAATCATACCGAATACCAGCGACACAAGCTTTTCCTGGAAAAACAACAAAAGTATACAGTAAAGCCGAAGCATACCAAATACCGGCGACACAAGCTTTTCCGGAACCACAAAAGTATACAGTGAAGCCGAATCCTATCAAACACCAAGGACACAAGTGTTTCCTGGCAAAAAGTCTATAAATTACAAAAGTATGTATTACAATGTAACAAATTATGAAAGACCTGAAACATTAATTCCTAATATTGATGCATTCTTTCGAAATATAACCTCAGTACTGATATTTTGAAATAATAAATATCAAACTTGAATACAAATCTTACATCACAAGGTGAACAGTTTGAGAAAACTTCAAACTATAAATTCATTGAAAATTTAAAATCTAAATGTGATTGCTCGATACGCAACATGTATGAAGTTTATTGATTTTTAAATATCTGATAATGAAACAATAAGGTTTAAAACATGATGATGTAATACATCATTGCTCCCTAAAGTGACTGTGCTGTGAGTATGTTCTGACTGTTAGAGTTACCTCCTCCTGTAGTAGCTCGGGGTCAGTGACTGGTCTGTTGAGGTCAGAAGACACATACTTGGCAAAATCTTCCTGTAACATACGGTCGATCACCTTCTCCATCTCTGCTAGCTGGGAACCCAAGTGTCTGCCACAGAACAGGTATATGGTATAAATATGGGGTATTTTCTCTCTCCATAATACACATAATTCTACTCAATAAATTAATTCACTGTATTCACATTATATGTAATGTTACTTAACAAGCCTCCACAAGTCACATTCTAGATATTAAATCACAGAAGTTATCTTTTCTTGGCTTTGAAAAGATACAAAATTTTTTAAAAAGTTGGTCTATTAATTATATTATAAGACTTGTATTATTTTTTATGAATTTCAGAATGTGTACAATATTTTCTATGAATTTCAGAAAGTGTGTAATATTTCTTATGAACTTCACAAGATGTGTTTTATAATTTTTCTAAAAGAATTTAGATATTAACGCAGAAAAAGTTTCACAATCGATAATGTAATGGTGCTTATCTTTCCATACATAGTCCAACTATCAAACCGTGTATAGTGTTATGCAATCTTCTTGTTTTCACATTTAGACAATACAGTGAGGATCCTATTCTTAACAATGCTACTGAAAATTGTCTTGCTATAAAACTGCTGTATCAAGTATGATTGTCAAATGAATGCATTAAAAGAGGTTTTTTGAATATGAGTATTTTTGTGTATAGTTTATCAGTTTTGAATATCAGGACAATCAAATTTTCTTTTCGCACTTATTACGATAAAAATATCGCTGATTTCTGATACACCTTAGTTGATATTTAGCTAAAACAGTTTCATACAACCCAGTCGCAATAATTGCATTCATTGTGCATAGGTCATTCGTATTGTTCTCAATATCCCTACCCCTAGATCTAGAGATACCACAAAATGAGAAAATCTGTAAGTTTTCCAAAAAGATGATATTAATAAAATTGCTTATTTAGATCCATTTTTTTTTAAACTTCTGACAAGTGCACCAGACTGGGCAGAATGTTATAGGCTAAGTGATGTGGATAGCTCACCTAAAGCTGTGGACACCAGCAAGCTCCTGTGACAGGACTTCCTGTGTAGTGGAGATAAGGTCAAGGGCGCCCACAAACTCATTGGTGGACAGCAACATTTGTATGGTGGGCTGGGTCTGGTGCACTGTGGCCATCATCTTAAGCTGGAGACATTAACACAGAGATGTCAACATATCTTAAGAGAACAGGTTCTTGTAGAGCAGTATTCCCAAAGACCGCAAAATGTGGGAGTTTAACAACATAAACAAGGGTTGTACTTTGGGGATTGCAGTTTGTACTTAAGACCCAGGGTTACCACAACTTGAAAATGTATTAGTAAATGATTTTTATTAACAAAAAAAGCATCCAAACTTAATTAATGATGTTCTACATTTTTATTTCATTTTGCTAAAATCTCACAAAAAAATGGTGTCATCAACTGATTGTAACCTTACAGAAAATACCAGGTATATGACACTGATTGTAACCTTACAGAAAATACCAGGTATATGACACTGATTGTTACCTTACAGAAAATACCAGGTATGACACCGATTGTTACCTTACAGAAAATACCAGGTATATGACACTGATTGTAACCTTACAGAAAATACCAGGTATATGACACTGATTGTTACCCTACAGAAAATACCAGGTATGACACCGATTGTTACCTTACAGAAAATACTAGCTATAACACTAATTGTTACCTTACAGAAAATGCTAGGTTTGACACTGATTGTTACCTTACAGAAAATAATAGGTATGACACTAATTGTTACCTTACAGAAAATACTAGTTATGACACTGATTGTTACCTTACAGAAAATACTAGGCATGACACTAATTGTTAGCCTACAGAAAATACGAGGCATGACACTGATTGTTACCTTACAGAAAATACTAGGTATGACACTAATTGTTACCTTACAGAAAATACTAGGCATGACACTAATTGTTAGCCTACAGAAAATACGAGGCATGACACTGATTGTTACCTTACAGAAAATAATAGGTATGACACTAATTGTTACCTTACAGAAAATACCAGCTATGACACCGATTGTTACCTTACAGAAAATACTAGCTATAACACTAATTGTTACCTTACAGAAAATACTAGGTATGACACTAATTGTTACCTTACAGAAAATACCAGCTATGACACCGATTGTTACCTTACAGAAAATACTAGGTATGACACTAATTGTTCCCTTACAGAAAATACCAGGTATATGACACTGATTGTTACCCTACAGAAAATACCAGGTATGACACCGATTGTTACCTTACAGAAAATACTAGCTATAACACTAATTGTTACCTTACAGAAAATACTAGGTATGACACTAATTGTTACCTTACAGAAAATACCAGGTATGACACTGATTATTATCTTACAGAAAATACCAGGTATGACACTGATTGTTATCTTACAAAAAATGCCAGGTTTGACACTGATTGTTAACTTACAGAAAATACCAGGTATGACACTAATTGTTACCTTACAGAAAATACCAGGTATGACACCGATTGTTACCTTACAGAAAATACTAGCTATAACACTAATTGTTACCTTACAGAAAATACTAGGTATGACACTGATTGTTACCTTACAGAAAATCCCAGGTATGACCCTGATTATTACCTTACAGAAAATACCAGGTATGACACTGATTGTTATCTTACAAAAAATGCCAGGTTTGACACTGATTGTTACCTCACAGAAAATACCAGGTATGACACTAATTGTTACCTTACAGAAAATAACAGGTATGACACTGATTGTTACCTTACAGAAAATACCAGGTATGACACTGATTGTTATCTTACAAAAAATGCCAGGTTTGACACTGATTGTTACCTTACAGAAAATACCAGGTATGACACTAATTGTTACCTTACAGAAAATAACAGGTATGACACTGATTGTTACCTTACAGAAAATACCAGGTATGACACTGATCGTTACCTTACAGAAAATACTAGGTATGACACTGATTGTTACCCTACAGAAAATACTAGGTATGACACTAATTGTTACCTTACAGAAAATACCAGCTATGACACTAATTGTTACCTTACAGAAAATACCAGGTATGACACTAATTGTTACCTTACAGAAAATACCAGGTATGACACTAATTGTTACCTTACAGAAAATACCAGGTATGACACTAATTGTTACCTTACAGAAAATACCAGGTATGACACTAATTGTTACCTTACAGAAAATACCAGGTATGACACTAATTGTTACCTTACAGAAAATACCAGGTATGACACTAATTGTTACCTTACAGAAAATGCCAGGTAGGTGATAAACTGTACATATTTTATTTTACAACCATGTATTATAATCTTTATAAATTAAAAGTTTATATTCAGAAAGTCTACTTACTTTGTTGTATAGTTGTGCATAATTAGCTCTAGTGCGATACAATTTGATTATCTTCAGAGATCCTTTGGCCAGATATTCATCAATAGTTTTCACTCTGTCCCTGTATAGAAAAAAACATGATGGTAGGATGTTAACTGATCTATACAGGCAAACAACCAGAATAGACATAAAACATTTCATGATATATTTGTCCGTGATATGGGGTTGTTTTGCATGTGTGATACTACTAGCTGTTCATAGGCCATATCCCACACCAACCGTAACCACCCAGGATGTGCCATATCTGCCCGGCACACATCTTTTCCCTTTAGTTTCCAGTTCAACACTTTTCAGAAAGATCATACCTCAATCATCAGACAGTGAGTAAAACAAACAGGTCACAGATAAAAAAACCAATTGAGTCAGACTTTGACTTCATAATAATTATAGAGCAGTATATGATAGCATATCTACGTTTTTATCATATGTTGTCATATTTGTACCATATGAACACTTCCATATAATATGGAAAAAGTCATAACATAACCTCTAATAATAGCCACCCAGGTCAATATTGTCATTTCTTATTTCCTTTCTACTGAGGATGTACCAACTATCAATGTGTAATTCTGTATGGAAGTCAGTGTATCACTGATTTGATGTTTACAACATTGGTTTCATTCTAACCTCCAACGATTATCAAAAAAAGTTCATTTACGTAAGAGGGGGGTATACTGGAATCAACTTGTCTGTCCATCTGTCCGTCTGTAGAAAAAGTTTGTCCAGACAACTCCTTCGAAGGTAATGAACTAATTTCAACGACAGTTTCCATATATGATAACTACCACTTGAGGTTGTGCATCCAGGTATTATTGTTTTCATTCTGACCCTTTTTATGGAGTTATTGCCCTTTGTTGAAAAATGCTTGTCCAGACAACTCCTCCAAAACTATGAGGCCAATTTCAACAGAAATTTACATATATGGTAACTGCCCCCTGATATTGTGCATCCAAGTACGTAGTATGTTTTCATTCTGACCCTTTAAGCAGAGATGCAAATAATATTATTTTAGCAGAGATAAGGAAATATCAAATTCTTTTGTACAAACAGAATGTATTTTTAGATATTATATTGATGGCAGATTATTTGAAAATATAAGAGGCTTGCCTATACATACCTCAGTCGTTTAATTGTCTGGGCCTGCCTATACATACCTCAGTCGTTTAATTGTCTGGCATGTCTGTAGCATGTTCTCCTGGAGTTTGTCTTGACGAGACATTGCCTGGAAGAACGCGTCGGACTTAGTCGATATTTGCTTGGCTATGTGCACCTCCACTATATCTAAGTAATGACTCAACTGAAATAGAAAAAAGGAGACATTATATAATTCAATTCAAACATCTCAAAATGAAGCACTCTATGAAAGAAATAAGTGTGTATGTCAACTGCACAATAATGACAGATAAATTGTATAATTTTGGACATGCTCTGATGGGTAAATACAATAAGCTAATCCTATATGGGAACATTTGCCCAGTCAGTTCAGTTCGGTTCTTTATTACCTTGAACCTTAAGGCTCATCAGTTCAAAATAAACATATATACAAGAATAAACAATACAATCACTCACACCCATATCGATACACACCCACAAATACACACTCACATATCCATTGGTATAGTGTAGAGAGACATTCCTCTTTATATTGGTACATAGTCTTTTCTTTTCTTATTACTCTGTTTAATATATTTGGCTAAATTTGTTAACTGTTTTTTGTTCACTGTTTCCATAAGTTGGATAAATTTATACATGCAAAAACTTGCCCTTTACACAGGCAAAATCCCTATTTGCCCAATGGTCAATTTGTCCTTTATATAGCCCTGATAAATCTGCAGCTATTACAGAGGGAAAAACAGGCAATTTGGTTAAACTGTGACAAACAAAAATTAAGAATACATTATGTATTATGAAGGGTTCCTTTGATAACACTTAAATGTGTAAGGAAAATATCACAATAAGTCTGATTTTTCAACATACTGGACAATTTTTCTGTTCAATGGTAATTAACATACAGGTACACTGTACATGCGCGTTAAGTACCAATTATTTCACTTGGCGTTAAGGTTACACTAAAATCCTTAGGTAGGTTAATACTGTGTACCGGGAAACTCCTTCCCAGTTCGCCCTTCACTGGTAACATCTGTATTCTCCCTGCAGTGCGAGTTTCACCCTTCACATGCAATTACTGTATTGAGTATGCAGTGTAGTAGTATTAACTGTCATGATAAATTTGCCCTCAAATCTCCAGGACAAAAAAGGCGGAAGTTAAACTGTGGTATACAGATTCCAGTAATGATTTGAGGTAAACAAGTTTGTCATTGAAAGGATAGATAACAACGCCCTTTCATGTTTCAAACTGTGTCAGATTTAATTCATCGGTTTGCCTTCTACTTATAGCAACAGTTCTATAATTCTGAATGGATTATGTTTGTCATACTCTCATAGCTGCAAATATTTTTTCTGTTGTTCCATTTTATCATTTTTTATTAACTTTGGTACACAGCTAGCAATTACATTAGATTAGGAGACAATTCAACGTATCGTTGTTGTGAATTATAACAATAGCTTTGATTCCCTTTCGGTCAGACAGACATTCCTCACTCACCTTTTCCTGAAGGAGCTTTGACAACTGCGGTCCAGAAGATGTAGGACCAGAAGGCTTGGAATGATTTTTTGACTCAATCTGTTGCCATGGAAACACAGCATTGAAAGTATCACTATTTCCCAGTTCAAAGTTTGGTAAAAGGAAGAGCTGGAAGGATAATGACAAAACACAGTATCAATCCATGAATGACAGCAAAGTAATATCTATTCCTACTATAATCAACCTTTGTACTTTTGTCTTGCTAGCCATGACTTATATTGTAACATTTAATATCATTATATATGTAATCGGTCTTTTCTGATTTCTGTAAATCCCACAAACCTTCAAAACACCAGACAAATAAGTATAATTACCATATACTGCTTTAATGGAATTGTGGAATTAAACTTTTGAAAAAAAGTTGCGGAGAGTTTTTTTTAGAAAAGTTATGTATCACAACCAGTAAGTGTTTTTATGTGACGTTTAGATGACTAGTACGATACGTACCCTACCACCTTCATAGGACAAATGACCAGTGAAGCGTATGTACACAAAGGTGTAAAATATGTACGAGTTGGCAATATCAAATCAAAGTCAATTTGGATATGCAGAGAGTTAAGTCTGCACCAAACTACTTTCTACAAATGATATTTAAGTATGGTTTTCAAATGGTTAATAGTTTGGAGGATTTCAGAATTCCCTGTTGGTTTTATGTCTTTCAATATAGCAAAAAATCAACCCTCACTTTACATAGTTATTAAACAGTATGTGCTTTAGTGCAATACACCACTTTGGTTTTCTTTAAAATACTTAGCAATCAAAGTACAGATTTGAATTCTGCAAGCAGTTTCTTTGCAGTGAAAGTAAAAGAATATCCCTGACACTCAATGTGTATGTGCAAATAACTTACTTTGGGTATCTGTTGTAACTCAGCTCTGTTCTTTTCTAAAAAAAAATATAAAAAATATTTATTAAATGTATTTGTTTGCATGCACAGGACACCAATGAAGTTAAAATCGAGATCTTCGTTATAAAACAAAACATGCATACTTTTTGTGTAACAAACAATACTAACTAAAACACAGTACAACTCTGTACAGTAGCATTATGATGATCTATTAATAACGGAAGGCACGAGTTTCTTCAGATATATCTACAAAACTATTAAAGCAAATACATAGATTTGTTAATTGACAATGTATATTACAGATGAATATATAGAGGATATCTAATAGTGTCTTCATTACCATGGCAGGTAATGGATCTGATTATTCTTGGCAGTAAAATGAACTTATGTCTCAGACGGATTTTCTTGAGGCCTGCACATCATTAAGCTAACCAGGCTATGACCATATGGACCACTTATAATTTTTCTCATGGTAGTTTGTAATCAGTGTCTTGATTGGTCAAATCAGTAAAAGCAATATTTTTCATTAGTAAATTATCACTTTTCTAGAATACCGGGTAAGTAATTTTCGATATTTCACTGGTAAAAATGTAATAAAGACATGTATTTTAATCAGATTGATATGTAACTGTGTCGTGGCTGTTGTGTTGACTTACCAAGCTGCTGTAAGAAGGTTTCCCCACCAGGAGACTCTTGAAGGAACTGAGTATATTTATGGACATGCTTCTTGTATCTCTGTAAAATAAAGTGATCCGAATTCAGATCCTTGACTCAATTTCCTGTTGTAATATTGCCATTAATAAAAGTTTGCAACATATCTTTTCGATTTGCTTCTGCTGTTACTTTATGTATGGTGATGTATATCGTATCATCACGTTAATGTATCGTTGCAGCCATTAAGGGACCTACACATACAAAGATGGACAGAACGCACACACGGGTGATGGTACCTTTGACATTTGGTTATAGATACAGTGTGCCAAATATGAATCACACCACATCATAGAGCTAACAAATAAGATCACCATCAAAGCAAAAGTTGTCAGTGTGATGTTAATGCGACCCGTTTACTTGACACAGGACACAGACACTAGGATGCCTTATAAGCAAGATTTAACAGTCAAAGTAAGCCTTTTTTACTGCCTCTGTAAATGTTCGACAAACTGTCACTTCTAAGTTATTTTAGATAATCTTCCCAAAGAAAAGTCTGAATATATTGATGCAGATTGACACATATAAACAGTTTGCTAGCACATCTGATGAAGAAGCACACTGTTACTCTTAAAATTCAAAATTCTTGGAATTAATATTGTATATTTGACAGCAGTTTTGTCTATGTATCTTTTTGCTAAGTTAGTTCGGCAATCATCAAGTTCGACTTTAGAGTTATAAACTTAAGTGAGTCAGCTAGTGCAGCAACAGTAATTACTCAATATATAGGGCTGGAGGTTGCTACACACCTTTGATACAATAAAAAAAATACCGGAGGTTGTAACTCAACTTTGATAATAGGACTGGAGGTTGTTACTCACCTTTGATAATAGGACTGGAGGTTGTTACTCACCGTTGATAACAGGACTGGAGGTTGCTACTCATCTTTGATAATAGGACTGGAGCTAGGTTGCTACTCATCTTTGATAATAGGACTGGAGGTTGTTACACACCTTTGATAATAAGACTGGAGGTTGCTACTCACCTTTGATAATAATACTGGAGGTTGCTACTCACCTTTGATAATAGGACTGGAGGTTGCTACTCATCTTTGATAATAGGACTGGAGGTTGTTACTCACCTTTGATAATAGGACTGGAGGTTGCTACTCACCTTTGATAATAATACTAGAGGTTGCTACTCACCTTTGATAATATGACTGGAGATTGTTACTCACCTTTGATAATAGGACTGGAGGTTGTTACTCACCTTTGATAATAGGACTGGAGGTTGCTACTCACCTTTGATAATATGACCGGAGATTGTTACTCACCTTTGATAATAAGACTGGAGGTTGCTACTCACCTTTGATAATAATACTAGAGGTTGCTACTCACCTTTGATAATAATACTAGAGGGTGCTACTCACCTTTGATAATATGACCGGAGATTGTTACTCACCTTTGATAATAGGACTGGAGGTTGCTACTCAACTTTGATAACAGGACTGGAGGTTGTTACTCACCTTTGATAATAGGACTGGAGGTTGCTACTCACCTTTCATAATAGGACTGGAGAGTGTTACTCACCTTTGATACTAGGACTGGAGGTTGCTATTCACCTTTGATAATAGTACTGGAGATTGTTACTAACCTTTTATAATAGGGCTGGAGGTTGTTACTCCCCTTTGATAATAGGACTCGAGGTTGCTACTCAACCTTGATAACAGGACTGGAGGTTGGTACTCATCTTTGATAAAAGGACTGGAGGTTGTTCCTCACCTTTGATAATAATACTGGAGGTTGCTACTCACCTTTGATAATAGGACTGGAGCTAGGTTGCTACTCATCTTTGATAATAGGACTGGAGGTTGTTACTCACCTTTGATAATAGGACTGGAGGTTGCTACTCATCTTTGATAATAGGACTAGAGATTGTTACTCACCGTTGATAATAGGACTGGAGGTTGTTACTCACCTTTGATAATAGGACTGGAGGTTGTTACTCACCGTTGATAAAAGGACTGGAGGTTGTTACTCACCGTTGATAAAAGGACTGGAGGTTGCTACTCACCTTTGATACTCTATGTCTATACTTCTGAAAATGCTCTCTGGAAATGTGAACCAAATATGGCGAAGGTGGAACCTCTGTTCTTTCATAAAAATCTTGACCCCAAGTTTTTGTGAAAAAGTCATATTCCCGCTTTGAACGCAGAGGATCATTAAGTGCCGCTGGAAGGTTCACAGAAGATTTGTATATTGTCCATTTGTGTTGATCTTGGACCACACTTGGTTCCTCTTTTTTGTGATTATCAGACACATGTAATGCCATCACTCCAGCACTGTCCTTTTGACCTGCAGTAGAAAATAAAGAATAATTTTTAAAACATCAGATAAAGATATATAATGTATCTTTTATAGTATACATGTACATTTCTCATACTTAATGCTTGAATGTTATAGTTAAATTTTACTCATTAAGATACAATTGTAAACATCAAAATTTACTAGCAATAGACTGGAATACTATTCAATGTTTTTCAAACGCTCATTTTTGGAAAGATGTACGTATATATACAAATGCAAGGAATCCAATTATCAATATCCCAGGGATAATCCTAGAGGGGGCCATTGGGCCATTGACCCCTCAAAACTGAAATTGACCCCTCCATGTTCCAATTTTCTTTTTAATTTGACATAGAATGGCTCCTCTTACTTTTGATATTGACTGAAAATAGCTGAAATGGCCCACTGCTCTCAAATTTAAGGATTTCCCCTGATATCCCTCATGGCTGTTAATTCCTCAATAAACATTCCAGAAAATATTTTTGATGTTGATTCTACTAATATTTTGAGGAATAAGTTCATGCTATGGTACTAATGACAGCCTTCCATATAGCAAATGTCTTTGGCCTTTGATATGGAGCAAGATTACTTCAATACGTCACTCTGACTTAATACATGTGCAACATGACAAGGAAAATGAACACGTGTAATTTTCGATTTGAACCTCAAAGTCCATACCATGTGTATATTATATATACAATACACCAGAAGTGGTATGCAAATTATTGGAAGAAGAAATTGTGGAATGTCTAAGATTTCTAACATAACGTGGGTTATGTTTTACTACTAACTAGTCGGGTATGAGAATTACACAACCAACAGCTACATGATGCTGACTTCGGTTATCTGATTTGTTACGTACCTATACCACGTTGTTGATGGGAAAGGACATGGTCCCTAGCTATGTGGTTTTCATAGTCCATGTCACTCACCCCCTCTAACGGCAGGGAGGGACATACATTATTCAGTCCATACCTGCAAACAAAAGAACCACCCTCTTTTGAACAGTGAAAATCTCTTAAATGTCTCGTGAAATCCGCAGCTGATTTGAAAGGAAGTTGACACAATAAACACTTTCTCCGAGGCCTGGCCCCGTGTCCCTCGCCGGTTATGTTCGGATTTGAGATCGCATAATTTATGGTGGCCATAACGGCTTTAGATACGATTACATTGCTGCTTCTACTGTTAATTCAAAAGTTTATGAATGCTGTAGGGGATCTGTGTTGCTAATTAGCATTGATAAAATTGTATGACTAGTAAAATATCACTGCTATCTCCGAAATGAAGTTTGTACCCCTTTTCATCTGTCGCCATAATACATTTCTACGTACTTCCGGTTTGTATAATTTGACGGCTAAGGGTTCCGCTGACTGGCAAAATGTTCCGGATATATTAAGTAAGACGACTGGTCGTGATTAGATTTAAACTGCTACATTTTGATGATAAGAGCATCCAGTTATGATAGCATTAATGAATATATTCTGTTCTCCTTTTCTTCCTTCAAAATAAACTTTAAAGCATAATTGTGTTTTCACGTGGAGGGTTAGCACACCCACGAGTTACCTCCCGTTAAACGGTCATCATAGTTTTCACATTTTAATTCTATTTTAAATAATGTCATGGGTACACAGAAGTTTCATACTAATAATCACACGAATGAAAACGCAAACTAATTAAAATCATATCTTCACATCGCTCCCGTTTACTGATATGTCAACGCGAGCCGACATATCAGTAAACGGGAACGATGTGAAGGGTTATAATTCTAATTAGATTAATGAAAACGTTGTCGTTTATTTCTAATGCATTATTTTGAAATATCATTTCGTGTGACTAAGACCATTCAGACAAAAGAGTTCGGACAGTTTCCAAAAATATATTTCAAAATTTGTTTGTAGTTCTGATCTTAAAGATATCAGCAAAAGTTCAAATTAATTGTCTTGGAGAACAAAGACATTTTATCAGCGTAATTTCGTAAGAATGTATTCTTTTTAGTAATGCACGAGTTATATAATAAATTGACGGGCTTTACTTATAAATAATTAGACTAAAAGTATTTCTCAAAATATACGAGAGATTCCTTCTAGGGCCTAGTAGAATTCTATTTTCTCCCCCTCCCATATCCTCCCCCTCCTCCGGCGCGATGTACAGGTCGAGTCGAACGTCAGAGGCGCGCTCCGACGTTCGACCCCATGTACATGTAAGCATACACTCGGGGAAATGTCCATATAGCATTTCTAACCAACACTCTAAAGTGTACATTCCATAGAGAATGTTCCTATTCACTTAATTTGTTTGTTTTCTAAGTGATTACAAATGATTACGATGATAGTGGAACGGAAGTGTGGATATACAAAAGCCTGATCACGAGGAGAGGGAGAGAGGGAGGGTGTCAGTCAGATGGAAGTGGTTACAAATAATTATGAGTGATAGTGGATATATAGACCAACGCCTGATCACGAGGAGGAGGAGAGGGAGAGAGTTAGTCAGATTTAACTGGTTGCAAATAATTACGAGGGATAGTGGATAGACCAACACCTGATCACGAGGAGGAAGGGAGGGAGGGAGGGAGGAAGTGGTGAGCAAAAAATGATGAGGGAGATANGGGGAGGGAGGGAGGGATTAGAGGACTGTGAGGGGGAATTGGTACTATATATTTAGAAAAGATGACAAAATAATGTTTATCTTTTTTTCCCACAGCAATCGTTCATTCCATTATACTTACATTGTGCTGTATTTGCAAGTACAATTCTGGATATGTTTATCAATAAGAAAAACAAAATCGATGTAGTAAAAGGCATGAAATGTATATAGATGATAGAGCTCGAGCGCAAAGCTATTTATAAGGGACAACTCGTACTTTTCGAAAGTTCCCGATTACTGAAACCAACTTAAGTCTATGGGAAAAACAAAATATCCATGCTATTTCCCGATTGTCCCAGCTACACAGACAACAAAATATAAAGTCTAAGGATTTAACGTTATATATTAATAAAATTCTTGCGGAAAATAGAAATAAAGATCAAAATGCAAGTGTACATTCACAATTTTATACCCGCTGAAGTGTATCTTTCAATCAATCAAGGTGGCGCCATTTTTCACAGCTAATCAGTTTCTCTCAAATCTGATTGCAATCTAGAGCATACGCATACATATGACTTGTCGGGAAGGAAGGCAGACATTTTGAAAAGTTTGGAACAGTTGAAATTTGAAAGAATAAAAAACAACAATTAATAGTGTAAGAAGAGGAATAAAAGGTAAAGCATAGGAACACTCTTAACCAAGGTTTTCTCCAAATCGTTCGAAAAACAAATTCCCAACAATATCAATGATAGATATCAGCTCTTTGTTTTTAATTTCAGAACGGTTTTGAGTAATACATTTCCAAAGGTAAATTTAGAAGAAAACCGGCTAACCTAAGGGAATCATACCAAAAGAGAAACATTCAGCATGCGGTATCGTATACATGCATACATACACTTTTAACTATTTCCGTGCGGGTTCCATCTGTCACATTTGTATCCCGTCAATATCCAACATCTCCATTGGGGTTCCATTCCAATGACGGTCGTCTGCTACAATAGGGATGCGCGTCTTGTGACCAGACTGTACTGGAACAGTTCATATCTCGCGATATGTACTGTCTTGTCCGAGTTCCACTATTTAAGTTTAATTCATGGGTCTGCATTTTATTTATTTAAATGAAATTTAAACAGCGCTGTCGACGTCATTTTCAGAAGCGTTTCTGTTTGAAACGAACATGGAGTAAATTGACATAAATAGATGTATTTTGATTTCACCCTTGGAATATCAAATCTATACACATCTGCTTGAATAGTTTCCGGAAGTATATTAGATATAAATGTCCGTGAATAAATTTAGTATTTATTTTTCTTGGATGTATGCTCTTATTTGGGACCAAACTGTTGCCCGTCAATATCCAACATGTCCGATTACATTGGGTCTCCACTCCAGTGACGGTCGTCTGCTACAATAGGGATGCGCGTCTTGTGAACAGACTTTACTGGAACAGTTCTACTCTCAGCTGATGTATTATCTTTTCAGTATTCCACTGACTTCATTGATGACAGAACGGTTCTCGACATCTGTAAGTTTAGCTCAAACACTTTACACACTTCGTTTGAAACCAACATCGTGTAAATTAACAACAGGAAATGTATTTCACTTTATCGCAGGGCGTCAAACCAATAAAGATTTTCTTTATTGAACTGTTTCCGTGCGGGTTCACAAGATTTGTATCCCGTCAATATCCAACATGTCCGATTACATTTGGTCTCCACTCCAATGGCGGTCGTCTGCTACAATAGGGATGCGCGTCTTGTGACCAGACTGTATTGGAACAGTTTCACTCTCATCATGAGTATTATCTCGTCCGAGTATTTCAACGTTGTCGACATATGTCAAAGAGCAATGGCTCCACACACTCCGTTGCAAACCAACATAGCGGAAATTATTTTGTATTTTATTGCCGGGTGTCAAATCGATAAAGATATTTTATTCATATTTATTGTCTGTAAATGTAATCTGTAAACTGTTTCCGTGCGGTTACACAAGATTTGTATTCCGTCAATATCCGTTTTAATATGTATGTTGTCGGAGATTCTCATGGATTCAAGGGAGTAAAAATTGAAAGACTGCAGTAGTGCTGAGACGATAGACAATGGTGAGTGATCGTTTAAGTGATTTATCAATACACACCAATTTCGATAGCTGTGATAATGTTCGGTCTTTTCGAATCAAATAGAATGTATTGAATAAATCAACCCTGCTTGTATGGGCCAATATATCATGTCATACAGAGCAAATGCAACATTGTAAAAAAAGTACAAAAGGGGTATAACCCCAACCCCCCCACTCCCGAGTTTTACTTTTTAGCTTAAAATTTAAAAAATAATAATTGAAACCAGTGTAATTAAATGTTATTTAGTGCTATGAAAATAATTAATATTAGTATGAGAAAGATCTAGATATAAACAATTTACGTGTGTTTCAGGCAGTGAGTGAGCCATGTGACACATTTATTTGCCAGTAAGGAAGTTACATAAGCATAACCACAGACACTTGGGTTTAGCCAATAGAAAGTGAGTGAAAAAAGGGAAGCTCCGGAATATGACCCGCCTCTATACGTTTAATTAACCGTTTTACATAACGTTCGTCAGTCAATGTCAACACATCATCCGACAGTCACTGTTTACACATTGTCCGGTTGTCACATACGTCTATAAATTGTTTGTAAGTTATTTTCAACACGTCGTCCGTCTGTCACTATCAGCATATAATCCGTTTGTCACTGTTTATACATCGTCCGTATGTCACTCTCAACACATTGTCCGTCTGTCACTCTCAAACATCGTCCGTCTTCATCTTCAATGTCAATGTAAATTTAGAATTTGATGGGAAAGTCTTAAATTTTACAGATTGTCATAAACATTTAGGGGTAACTTTTAATTCGAATGCAAAGTGGGGATCATGTAAATGGAATTTACACTTCTGGTATGAAAAAAAATAATGTCTTACGGAAACTGAAACTCTTATAAAGTAGGGATGCTCTTTTAATAATTAACAAGACTTTTATTTCACGTGTTTTAAAATATGCTTGTGAGTTGTGGGACGGTTGCACTGTTTTTGAATCTGAAAAGTTAGAAAAAGCCCAACGTGAAGCTGCTCGCATTATATTAGGACTTCCTTCATATACCCCTATCAATACTTTATATTACGAAACTAGTCATTTTATCTAATCACAGAAAACGGATGAAACTTCAACTATTGTATAAGATGCATATTAAATTAACTCCTGATTACTTCAATCATCTTTTGCCGCCTTTATCTGGAGAAAATAATCGTTACGCTTTACGTAACAATAATAACTATAGGATTCCTCCTTTGAGATTATCTCTTACTAACTCTTCTTTTCTACCTTCTACTCTTCACTATTGGAATAACTTAGACAATTCGGTTCGATCACTACCCTCTATTAATTCATTCCAATCATGTTTAACATCAAATATTAAGTCAAGTCCACCTATTTACTTTAAAATCGGAAATCGTAAACTTAATATCTTGCATACTAGGCTCCGACACCAGTGCAGTTCCCTTAATTATGACCTTTTTCGAGTTAACCTTGTTGAGAGTGCATCTTGTAATTGTGGTCATCCTTGTGAGAATGTCTTTCACTATTTTATTGAATGTCAACTTTTTACAAACGAAAGACGTATTTCGGTTCAAAATTTGATCAATTTGAATGGTGCGTTAAATTTAGAAATTTTTATTTTGTTTGGCAATTCACAATTTTCCGTGGACCTTAACTCAAACATTATTAGATCTGTGCAAAACTTTATTAAATACAGCAAGATATTTTGAGTTCAAATTGTAATAACAATTGTATATATTTATTGTCATTATTGTAATGTCATTTCAAATGTATATTGGGAGAAGGCGTTGATAAGTTGTTATAACTTGTGCCTAATCCTGTTAAAACTAAAACATCTTCCGACTGTCACTTTCAACGCAGCGTCCGCCTGTCACTGTCTTACCATTCTTCGACAGTCACTATCTATTAATCGTCCGTCTAATATTTTCAACTCATCGTCCATCTGTCACTGTAAATAAATAGTCGGCGAGTCATTGTGCACACATTGTCCGACAGACGCTGTATCAACATCGTCCATCAGACACTGTCGATACACATTGTCCGTCAGACACTGTCGATACACATTGTCCGCCTGTCACTGTAGATACACATCGTCCGTCAGTCACTGTCAAGTTGTCAACACCTCATCTGACAGTCACTGTCTACACATCGTCCACCTGTTACTGTCAATTCATCGCCCGTCTGTCACTGTCAACTTATTGTCTTACAGTTACTCTCAACATATTGTCCGTCTGTCCCTATCAGCACATCGTCCGTTTGTTACTGTCAATTAATCGCCCGTCTGTCACTGTCAACTCATTGTCTTACAGTTACTCTCAACACATTGTCCGTCTGTCACTATCAGCACATCGTCCGTTTGTTACTGTCAATTAATCGTCCGTCTGTCACTGTCAACTCATTGTCTTACAAATACTCTCAACACATTGTCCGTCTGTCACTATCAACACATTGTCCGTCAGTCACTGTGTAAACATCTGTTGTCTGTCACTTTCAGCACATCGTCCTGTTTGACTGTCTAAACATCGTTCAAATGCCACTGTCTACTCATCATCCGTCAATATCCGTCAACAAAGTCCGTCCGTCACTGTTTCATACATCGTCTGTCAGTCGCTGTCTCAGCATCGCCCGTCAGTCATTGTAGATACATATATTCCGTCTGTCATCGTCAAGTTGTCAACTCATCATCCGACAGTCACTGTCCTTATTTTGTCCGTCTGTCAGTGTCAACATATCGTCCGTCTGACACTGTCAACTCATTGTCTGAAAGTTATTCTCAAGACATTGTCCGTCTGTAACTGTCAACATATCGTCGATCAGTCCCTGTTGACAAATCATCTGTCAGTCACTCAACTCATTGTCCGTCTGTAACTGTCAACACATCGTGCGACAGCTATGGTCCATCAGTCATAGTCAAGACAACGTCCGAAAGTCACTGTCAACTCATTGTCCGACTGTCACTGTCTAAACATCGTCCGTCAGTCACTGTTTTACACATCGTCCGACAGACACTGTTTCAACATACTCCCGACAGTCACTGTCTAAACGTCGACCGCAATTCATTGTCTCATCTGTCGATACACATGGTCCGTCTGTCACTGTCAAGTTGTCAGCACCTCATCTGACAGTCACTGTTTGCACATTGTTCGTCTATAACTGTCAACTCATCGCCCGTCTGTCACTGTCAACTCATTTTCTTACAGTTTCTCTCAACACATTGTCCGTCAGTCACTGTCTAAACATCTGGTGTCTGTCACTTCCAGCTCATCGTCTGTTCTTGACTGTCTAAACATCGTTCAAACGCCACTGTCTACTCATCGTCCGTCAGTTACTGTCAACACATCGTCCGTCTGTTACGGATTACAAATCGCCCCTGAGTCAATATATGTGCATTGTGTGGCAGTCGTTAATTACACATCGTCCGAAGGTCAATGTCTTCCCATCACCCAACATTAACTGTTAATACATCGTCCATCAGTCAATCTTAAAATATCGTCTGTCTGTTACTGTCTACACACCGTCCGTTTGTCATTGTCTACACATCGTACGTCAGTAAATGTCAACAAATCGTTTGTAAGTCACCGTCTAAACATCGATCGCCAGTCATTGTCTCAACATTGTCCGACAGACACTGTCAACACATCATCCGACAGTCACTGTCTTCATTTTATCCGTCTGTCACTGTCAACATATAGTCCGTCTGACGCTGTCAACTCATTGTCTGTAAGTTACTCTCAACACACCTTCCGTCTGTAACTACCAACATATCGTCCGTCAATCACCGTCTCAACATCGTCCGTCAGACACTGTCTACTCATTGTTTGTCTGTCACTGTCAACATAAGCCGGACAGTCACTGTCTGCACATCGTCCGTCAGTCAATGTCTGCACATTGTGTAGCAGTAGCTAACTTCACATCGCCCGACAGTCACTGTCTTTACATCGTCCGTTTGTCACTGTTAACGCATCAACCGACAGTCACTGTCAAGACATCGTCCGTTCGTCACTGTCAACTCATCGCCTGTCAGTCACTGTCAACACATCGTCTGTCTGTCACGGTCCACAAATAGCCAATGTATGAGTCAAGCTATGTACATTGTGTGGCAGTCCTAGCTACACATCGTCCGAAGGTCAATGTCTTGCCATCGCTGTCGCATTCACTGTCTCAACATTGTCCGTCTGTCACTGTCAACACATCATCCGACAGTCACTGTCAAGACATCGTCTGTTTGTCACTGTCAGCTCATCGCCTGTCAGTCACAGTCAACACCTCGTCCGTCTGTCACGGTCTACAAACCGCCAATGTATGAGTCAAGCTATGTACATTGTGTGGCGGTCGCTAACTACACATCGTCGGAAGGTCAATGTCTTGCCATCACCCAACATTAACTGTCAATACATCGTCCATCAGTCAATCTAACATATCGTATGTCTGTTACTGTCTACACACCGTTCGTTTGTCATTTTCTACACATCGTAGTCACTGTCTACTCATTGTCTGTCATTGTCAACACATCATCCGACAGTCACTGTCTACACATCGTCCAAAGGTCATTGTCAACACATCGTCAGTCAGACACTGTCTACACGCATCGTCCGTCTGTCACTGTCAACACATCGTCTGACAGCAGCTGATTACACATCGTCCGGCTGTCATTATCATACTGTTTACACACCGTTCGTCTTTCATTATCAGCACATCTTCCGTTTGTCACTGTTTACAAACCGTCCGTCTATCGCTTTCAACAAACACATCGTCCGTAAGTCACTGTCAATGAATTGTCAATCTGTCACTGTCAACATATCGTCGTAATATTGATATAATAAATTCACATTATCTTATTTTATTTTACCTGTATGATCATGTATCTACTTGTGGAAACCCGTTTACTACGCGTAAAACTGTTAAAGCACTTGTAGATTCATCAAACGACTGGTGGAAACTGTATGTTTATGATAAAAACCATTATGTTAAATAGTGGTATCTCATTGCAATCGCCTGTGGTAACCGTGGAATTCAACTTCAATTTGAAAACAACTTATGCTTTTTGTAAAAATAATCGATTCCAATATAAAATCAAAAACTGATAAAACTCGTCTCGTTCTAATAATCCGTTATTTATGTGTCTTTTACCGCTGCAACAGAAACAACAACTTGAGAGTAGAATGACAGTTTACATTTATTTCATTACGTTCCCTGACAGAGCATTGTTGATAGATATTCAGTTAATGGTCTAGGTGGCGGAGTGAATAGCGCAGTCGCCTTTCACCAAGGCGGTCGGTGTTCGAGCTTAAGAAAATCGGAATAATGATATCATAATTATAATCGATCTACCATACAATTATGATAGTATGATAGGATAGTCGGGTGGCACAGAGGATAGCGCGCTCGGACGTGAAAAAGGATAGTGTCGCCTGCCAAACTTTCAAACTTTTTTTATTTATCTCAACACCTTTGAATTACAATGATATACAGAGATATATAAATACAAAGATTTCATGTACAGTAATTAGCCTGTCCGACCATGTGGGGTTTTCCGGATACTCCGGTTTGCTCCCTCGCTAAGACCTACCGCGCGCTACCATCGGGGCCATTAATATTGACTAATATTAGTTGATATAATATTCTTTCATACTTGTTGTAAAATAATTTTTTAAATAGTTTAAAAAAGTTTCAATAGAACATCCAATTAATACGATCATCGTTCGGCAATGAACTTATTGTGTTTTCAATAAGCATTTGGTTACGGTATTAAATATTAAGGACAACTTTGAACATTAAAAGGATTAATTTCATTTATCAAAACGATATAAAAAGAAAATACAAGTTTTGAGAAGTTTCATTTAAAACGGTATTGTTGAATGAATCTCTAAACTTAAATGTCCTTTTTTATTCACACATGGACATTTGGAATCCTAATCTGACATATCCTACGAGGAAAGCTCATATATTTCTACGTCGATTGATTGCGTCTGTAAATGACAAAATTTCTTCAATTGGACATAATATCCGATAACACATTCTGTCTTGTATCTTAAGTCATCACTCAACACATTTTAACTAGACCATATCAAATCGGATTGCATATAGGCATACGGCCCCGATGTTAGCTTAAATGAAATACGCATGCATGTTCATTTTGCACAGACCTTTAAGAGATTTCATGACTCTTTACTACCACTGAAGACTACGTTAATTAAGAGGCAAACCACAACTTCTATACAACCGCAAAAACACAAAAAAACGAACTCAAATTCGATAACATCGACAGAAATACCTCATTACCCCTATTGTTAACGTGACGCCATATAATTGTTATGAAAGGGGAATCCCCCGTCTTTACCCTAGGGTAGTACAGACATATCTTTCACTGGCCGGCAGTGTGCATATATCAGTCTGATGGAGAATAATATAAATATTCCTGTCCTTGAAGGAACGATAGAAAAATCTAACCCCGAAGAGTCAGATCTCAAATGTCTAGCCCGAGGCTTTGCCAATGGCCTGACTTTTAAGAATCTTACACAGAGGTTTGAAAAGTTTCTGTCTTACTCCCAGAGTGAGGAATAGTGGTAATTTCATTAAATGTAAACGATAAATCACACCGGAAAAAAAGTGTGGATATACCTGCACAGGATAAGAAAAATATATATAATTCCTGATCTACTAAAATGATCTATCTGTAGTATTTAGAACCCAGCAGCATCCCAAGCGTCAGCGCCATAATGTCCATGTAGGATGGATGATTTACCCAGCAGCAGCAGCAGCAGCAGCAACCATCCTACATAGAAATTATGAAGCAGCCGGAAAATCCGTGACGTCATCATAACGGTACCTCCCGGTTAGGGTGGTGCTGCAGGGTGGTGCAGGGTGGTGGTAAGGATTATATAGGCGGGGAACTGCGCCAAAACCCTTGCTTTTCTACTACTAAACAGTGTAATACGCGAGATAATAGAAATGGTAAATACATTTCTCCCACAATCATTATAGGTTTCCAACTCTCGATTCATTGGACTGCTAGGAGTTGGTAAACAATTTTGGTTACGCAATAGTGGGTAACGCCCTGGACCTGATTTCATTGGTCAATTTTTTATTTATGACGTCAAGTAACAATGCTTTGCGACGTCATCTCCCATTGTGATTTCCTCCATCGGAAGCCTACACAGTGTTTTTTCAAGGGCAACATATGGCTTTCTAGATAAGATATAAACGTAATGGGAGAAAAGGGATCCCAAACTCGTGACGATAAGTTATCATGTTTATCTAACTCTCGTTAGTTAATTTTAAAATTGTGAAAGACACTCGGTAAACCTTGTATCTTCATACAATTTGAAATAACTAACTCGAGTTAGATAAACATGAGAACCAACCATCAAACGTTGGGGAACCTCTATGTATATGAATTTAAGTGACATGAAATATGTTATAAAGTCGAGCTCTTGGTTTTTCTTACAGAAATACTAAGCGCACACTGCTAACAAACGAATTTGAATTTCAGTAGTTTATCCACGTATTTAAAGTTATTTGAAAAAAAAGTTGACCTACTTTGCTAGCTGGGAAATGCAACAACATTTCTCCGAAATAACTATCGTGCTCACTCATGTGTTCACAGAACTTAGTAATTTCTGATTCATTGCCATGTAACATTTACCTGTGTAATATACCCATACTTATATAGAGATATAAGAAAGCCGGAATCTTTATCGTATACGCTTTACACAAGAACATATATCCGTCAAATTATTGAAACATGTAAATAACCATCACTATCAGAACGGTATTTTTTTCATTTACAAATTATTCCTGATTATGTTTTGCCGTAATATTTTTCCAAATGTTGACAGTTTTAAGTTAACAACTTGACATATTTCATAAATATATCACTATTTTTTTATATCTTAGAGGGATTATCGTTTATACTCACAACATTCGCGGTGCAAAGACAGAGTGACAATTCATTTTGTAATTTTATAATGTTTCACCTTATTTTTTTTTCAACATGAACCATATATTACTTGTAAAAGAATTTTGTAGGAACAATAAACTGTTGGTGGAATTCAATGACACGTAGGAACAGTAAACTACAGCTACAATGAATAACTTGGGGAACAAATCACTTACTTATGAAACGTTAACGAGTAATTAAATTAAAACTGAACGTATAGAAAATAAACAGATTCCACCATGGGATTAAAAAAGTATATAGCACCAATAACGTTTGCATTTTTATTTTACTTATGACATACAACATTGCCTTAAGTAGATCGGAATAACCATTTCATTATCACAATCGATGTACCATGTAATTATGATATTATCATAGGGCACAGTGGATAGAGCACTCGCCTTTCAAAGAGATGGCCGGGTCTCGATTCCCCGATCGGACATGGAAATGTATCCGGTCACCTGCTCGACCACGCAGATTTATTATGTTCCTGATTTTAGTACCCTGTACCCCGTACCCCGTGCCCGTTATACTGTACCCTGTACCACGAACCCCATGCCCGTTATACTGTACCCTGTTACCCGTATCCCGTACCCTGTACTGTCACAACACACTACTTTCTATACGATATATATCTTGATACACGTATCTGCTTTAAAAGTTAGTTTCACAATACATGTGTTTGGAGTTTTAAAGAGATGTAATAGTTTTACGATGTAAATAGTAAATATAGTTCAAGTATATCTTTGTTCGAGCTGTTGTACGTATTTTGCATCACTGCACAGTGGATATCATAGTTTCTGGCGTATTTAAAAAGAATAGGTGAGGACGTTACTTAAGAATTAATTGATACTATATTTTTGTCCTTCCTTTTGTATTCCAGCGTCCATCCCGCAGCTCAGAAATGTCACAATAAGAACATATATGTATATCCATGATACAACAAAAAATGACAAGGGTTTTGGCGTAAACAGCTCACCCGGTGGAAAATGGAAGGGTTGCCTATTCTGCATAGCTTGTTCTCTTGAAATCATTTCTTTCTTTAAATATCTTAACAAAAGAGGTGCGGCAAATAATACCGCTAAATGAAATATCACACAAAACCAGATACCACTCAAAAGATATCAGATCGACCGAGCATCCATATATATATAGGTCATGACTGCTGGAGAGCAGGCTACCCAACCCTAACTCCCACATATATTCATATGTTCTTTGTGTGGAAGGGGAAGGTAGGTTTTCCCATGGCTCTGACCAGCTGGCAGTGTTTTAAGAAGCAATAGCTAAAGTTGCGAATTATAGAAAGGCTTTCAAACAAAATAATATAAATGCTCTGAAGGTTATTTTCTTGGTATATGAATTTACAAGGAACTTGATGGATGGTATCTGGTCAAAATTAAATGAAATATAAAAGAACTGTACAAACATGGATTTAACTTCAGGTGTAAGAAAGGGATGACATGACTATTAGTCAAAATAAATGAAAAAATATATATAAAATGTACAAACATGTATACAACTTCAGGTGTAAGAAAGGGATGACATGATTATTGGTCAAAATAAGTGAAAAATATATAAAATGTAAAAACATACATGTATATAACTGCATGTGTAACAAAGGGTAACATGATTATGGTAAAAACAGTTTCAGTCACTGGAACTAAGAAAATGAACAAACATTCTCTTTAAAAAGGTATACAATGTTTTGAAGAAAAGCAAGAACTATGAATCCAAGTTCTTACACTTATACAGTATGTCTTACTTTACAAAGCTGCAGAAGGGGAGGAGGGTGGGATTACTAAAGCTTTTCTCAACAGATCCAAAGGATTGTTGACCTCTTGACCAATGATAATCCCCCTAATTACTTTAAGCATTGAACGGGACCCATATAGGGAATATTTAGGGGTTCCCTGTGGAACCCTATGGGGGTTACCTATGATAAAATCATTCAAACATTCTTTGTCCAAAAATCGTATATGAATATCCTTTTTATTTGCAAGTGTGTCCCTATACAGACAAACAAAAACGTTTGCTATGATACGCAACAAAGACTCACAAAGCTGAACGATTCGATTAATTGTTTCAGTTTACCCTGAACCCTGTACCCCGAGCCCCGTAACTATAGATTCCACGATACAATACTCCTCACAGCACAATGGCTATGGTACGATAGTATTTTGATAAACATATCTGCTTTAAGAAGTCTGATTTATAATGACTATATGGAAGATTCTGTAAAGTTTAGTTTAGATCGTTTTGTGTATTACTGCACAAAGGATACAATCGTCATTGAAAAATGAAAAAGAGTAAGTTAGCTTAAGTGGAATACAATTAGAAATTTATAGATGATATAAGTCAACCCCGCGAGTATATCACGATAGTCTAACAAAATAATTTGATCCAATCATAATGGATAGCAGGAAGACATTATGATAGATAACACCTAGATACCATTTGCCTCTAGCTCGGCAGGTGGGCGTAGGCGGCGACGGACGTTTAATTAACAGCAATACAAAATATGACAAACATACAGATTGAACAAGATGGGCATTCATTGTATAGCCGTTAGCTTGTATGCAATCATAGACAAAAACTTATCACATAATATCATATTTCTTAGATAACATGATTCCGTACCCTCTGAAACTTTAACGTGAAAAAACTGAAGTTCCCCATCACAGAGATCACTTTGCTCGCTCAGAAACAAGTGGCCCAAAGGGCCGGTATCGCTCACCTGGATAATAATGCAACCATTATTACATAAAATCCCTACAATGGTTCAGAAGAAAAAGGATTTAAAAAAATTAAACCTCAAATTCACTCAGGGGGCCACACCCGCCGTTTATACAAAATTTAGTCCCCTTTGCCCAAGGATGTTCCAGGCAAATTTTTGATGAAATCCATCAAATGGTACAGAGGAAGAAGGTTTTTGAAGACTTAAACCACGAATTACCCTATTGGGCCCCGCAACTCTGCACCCAGAGGGACCAAACTCACTTTTTTACACAAAATAAAGTAGCCTTGGCCAAAGGATGCCTCAGACTAAGTTAGGATAAAATTCCTTTATCCCTACGGCGGAAGAAGGCATTTTAATATTTTACCTCTATTTCCCCTATTGGGCCTAGCCCTTCTGCCCCAAAGAGGGCCACACCCACCGTTTACACAAAATTGAGTCCCTTTGAATGAAGGATGCTTGAGTTACAAGAGTCCTAGAGGGCCTGTATCGCTCACCTGGAATTTTTAGCAAAATTGAAGTTGATATAGCAAGATGTTGCTGGTAGTGTACATGAATGACATGGTTAGTCGGGGGTTATATCTATATGCAATTAGACAAAAAATCCTGTCATTCATAAAGGGAAAGGCGGATTTTGAAGAACTTGCTATGTTTCCCCTATGTTTCCGCCCCTCTGCCCCAGGGGAACAAACCCACCATTTACACAAAATTGAGTTCCCTTCCCCAAAGGATGCTACTGTTCAAATTTGGACAAAATACCTTCATCCCGATGGAAGAAGAATTATATTAAAACTATTCCTCTATATCCCTTATTGTTCCCCCCCCCCCCCCTTTGCTCCAAAGGGGGTCAGACCCAACATTTATTCAAAACTAAGTCCCCTTCACCAAAGGATGCTTTAGAACACATATGGACAAAAACCTGTCATTCCTACAGTAGAAGAAGAATTTTGTAGAATTTGCTAAATTACCCCTATTTGGCACCACTTCTCAGGCCCCAAGGGGGTCAGACCCACCATTTATACAAAATTCATTTCCCTTCCCCATGGGATGCTACTGTTCAAATTCTGGTCAATACACCTTCATCCTAACGGAATAAAAGACATTAAATCTATTCCTCTATATCCTTTATTGGGCCCAGCCTCTCTGCCCCAAGGGGATCAGACACATTAGTTCCCCATTAACCAAGGGTGCTTCATACGAAATTTGAACAAAATCCTGTCATTCCTACAGAAGAAGAAGGATTTTGATGAATTTGCTGTTTTCCCTATTGGGCGCTGCCCCTCTGCCCCCAGGGGGGCCACACTCACTGTTTATACAAAATTGAGTCCCTTTTGCCCAAGGATGCACCAGTACAAATTGGGATGAAATTGGGACACACCAACCGTTAATGCAAAATTGAGTCCCCTTGGCCTAAAGATGCTCTAGACCAAATTAAGTTAAAATCTACTGGGCCGTATAAATGGGCTCTAAATTAAATCCAGAAAATTACTGGCCAATCTCTCTCACATGTATTTGTAGCAAACTTCTAGAACACATAGTGGTCAGTAACATCATGAACCACGCTGACAAACATAACATCCTTTACCCACTGTAACACGGTTTTCGAAGGTCAGTATCACGTATCCCATTTAAAGGAAAAGTTGACGGCGGACAAACGACGGGTGTAGAGAGCGAAAGTGAGCGCGTAACCCCTGGATATCGAGGATGCAAACTTATATATCTAAATGTATATGTCACCAGTAAAATACTATATGACAAAGGAATTACTCAGGGGGACAGATCATAAAGCTTCCCAATTTAAACCTGTAGATATGTTAGAAGTGAAATAGTGTGAAACAACTTTGTTATGAACTTTTAAATACTATTATAATCATATTTTGGTCGCATATATATAATGATTACGAATGACATTGAATTTTACAAACTGCAAAGAGAACATTTTCTGAATCAAATATTCAAGTGCATACTATACACTAAAATTAACAATACACTTTTTAATTTTGTTATTCAGTTATTTTTAAACAAGGTATTCAAACATATACTGTACATGAAACTCTTCATATCATCTCTATCTTCTGTATACATGCAGCATGTCTCAAAGGCTCCAATATATAGCGGTTCATTTATAAACCATACATTACACGTGTCACATAGTTCATACACCATAAACACATATACAAATGTCATACCTTGCACGTGTCACACAACCCATATGTCGACATATCTTTCAAAATGTCTGCATAATCTATGAATATGTTGCAACAATTGTGTTTATCTCACGTCGTAAAATACGTACTACTTCCCAATTCTTTTCCAACGAATTATCACGCGTGAAACAAATAACTAAGCTTAATAGGTCTGCTCACCGATTTGTTTCTTGTTTCGGGTTCGTATGTCATTAGTATAACTATTGATACGGGAAGTAACAAGACAACGTCACGTTTGAATATTTACACAATAGAATGCAGGTAGGAAGGAAAGAGCAACAGTTAGCGGCACGGTGACTTTAATGTTCAACATTTCCCATGACACCCTAAAGCCGCGGTCACATCTTACGGTCACGGACGTAGTTGACCGTAAAACGAATTAAACGTAGTTAGACGCAGTTCTCATCTACATCTACATAGTAATGACCACCTTCATCTATTTGAAGAGCATGTCATATGATAGTGGGTGCTAGGCCAAAGGAAGAGAAGATAAAAGATAGTGAAAGGGAATATTTATAAAGTATGGGCGTTAAAAGTGTGTTTTGTTTAGGGACAGTTTGAAGCAGTCAGAAGAGGTAATGTATCTTATATCTGGAGGGAGGTCATTCCAGTCTACTATGGTACGAGGGGAAAAGGATTATTGTCGTACCTGTGTTCTACATGAGAGTGTTTGATATTGGTTTTGTTGTGTATGTCTTGTGTGGGGGATGGTGGTATTAGTTGGTCTTTTCTTATATTGACTTTGGCATGTATAGTTTTATGTAGTGTTGTCAGTCGCATGACTTTCCTTCTGTCTTCAAGTGATTGTCAGTTAAGGTGTTGAAGCATGTCACCAACACTGGAGGTGTTTCTAAATTTGTTGATGACTAATCTGGCTGCTCTACGCTGCACCATATCTATTTTGTTTATGCCTGTTTTAGTATAAGGGTCCCAAACTGAGCAGGCATATTCTAGGGATGGTTTATATGCCTGTTCCTTGACAGATGTAGAGCTTATATTTAGATTTCGTCTGAGAAAGCCTAGGGTGGAGTTGACTTTCCCACAGATGTTATTTATATGACATTCCCACTTGAGATTTGACTGTATAGTGACACCTAAATATTTTGCTTTGACTACGTGTTGTAACTCCTTTCCGTGCAGCATATATTTGTGATGCTGTAGGTGTTTGTTGTTGGTGATGGAAAGGACGTTGCATTTGTCAGGATGGAAGGACATTTCCCATGCTATTTCCCATAGAGCTAGTTTGTCTAAATCTTGTTGTAATAGCTGTGCATCAGATGGTAATTTGAAAGTAAGATAGACAATGGTGTCATCTGCAAATAGACGTACAGTGGAGTGGAGGCCAACATGAATGTCGTTTATATAAAATAGAAAGAGAGATGGACCAATAACCGAGCCTTGAGGGCCACCAGACTTGACTTCGACAGTGCTAGATTTCCCCCCCCCCCCCCCCCTACCCTCAACGATGATAGCCTGCTTCCTATTATCCAGGAGGTTTTCTATCCAGGTGTTTACCTTCTCATTTACACCATAATGACGAAGCTTATGACAAAGGTTTGGAAAAAAACATAATCAAGACGTCGGTTTGTTTTCCCTTGTCAATGTTGGCGCTGACATCATCAACAAAATTCAATGAGCTGACTCTCACGTGATACTGACCTTCGAAAACCGTGTTACAGTGGGTAAAGGATGTTATGTTTGTCAGCGTGGTTCATGATGTTACTGACCACTATGTGTTCTAGAAGTTTGCTACAAATACATGTGAGAGAGATTGGCCAGTAATTTTCTGGATTTAATTTAAAGCCCATTTTATAGACTGGAGAGACGTGCGCTAACCAGAGGGAACTGTGCCAGAATGAAGAGATTCGTTAACGATCTTTCAAGATCTTGGGTTTCAACTCGTCAGGTCCAGCTGCTTTACTAGGGTTTACATTTTGCAGTATTTTTGTACGCCTCATGTTACTGCTCAAGCAGTCCAGACAACCCCACCAAACAACCATCGTGACGTCACAGGTAAATCACTTCATGATGACGTCAACAGAGGTCATTCAGTACAACAACACCACCACCAACACCCCCC
>NW_018480025.1:39120-70760 GCF_002113885.1 Mizuhopecten yessoensis | reverse complement strand
CCCCCCCCCCCCCCACCCCACCCCCCAATGAAAAAAATATGAACATCTTACATCAAATCCAGCAATAGGTTTTTGATAACTATAGTTATTTTCATTTGTTTTTATTTATGTGTATACGTTGTTATATGTGTTTATGAACAGCATTTCATTATTTTGCCTGATTTCTTTGTTACATTGATTCTGTTCATTCTTAAATTACTCTACTATGCTGCATGTCATGATTTTTTTTTATTCAAATGTGGATCCATTTCACAGGTTACTAGATTTCTTTTCTATGTAACCCCATCCCCCACCACCCCCATATGTATTGAAGAAGGGACTTTATTCAGTCGTAATAACTTGTTGTCCAATCCATTTGTGTATTTGTACAATAACATATGTTAAAATTTTAAACTTTATAAAGATAGAAATCGTATCGAATGCATTTTGCTGTGATGCGTATTGTATCGTGAAGATAATCAGTACATGAATCATGGTACGGGATACGGGGTACAGGGTACAGGGAACGGGGTAAGGGATACAGGGCACAGGATACGAGAATCGGGTACATCAGGTTTTCTCCGGTTACTCCAGCGTAATACCACTTTAAGACCCCCACCCCTCACCCCACGCTAACATTCGGACCAAAAATAGTGACGACTGTAAGTTGACCACACTTCTTTACAATTGTTGACAAATAAATGAAGTTTATATGAATTATGATATTCGCAAAACGCATTAGGTAAGTTATTTTTTTATGGAAACTGTATCTTAATATTATACAATGGATACCATAATAATCTTTTATTGCGTATACAATACGAATATCGCATTACGAATATTTTTGTATATCAATTATTTTTTTAAATGATATATGAATATCAAAATTACACCCAATGTGATATTTTCCTTTAAATAAACAATTTTCTTCACATTTGGTAAGAAGGGATATGCAAAACGATTTTGTTATCATTATATGAATCGCCGGTAGCTACTACCTTGATAATTTCCTTTCATGTATTTAAAGTAAAAACTTTAATCACAGGTTACGTCATGCATGGACATTTCATCTCTATTTCATTCGCGGAAAAAGTTACACATTTTCTCGTCGATTGCCTGTATGTCTGTAGAAAAATACATCTGACAAAATCTTTCAATTGTACATAATTATCTTGTAACATTATCGTTCTTGTTTATATATATATCAATCTGAGGCATCGCTAAACATCTTACATTTGTATATATCGTAATGAAGACGTTGAAGTCGAGATCTTGGATGATACACACTGCTAATGGATACACTTAAAATTTCAGTAGTTTATCCACCCACTTAGTTATGTGCTATTGCAAAAGGCGTTGGCCTAATTTACTAGCCGAGAAATGCAACAACATTTCTCCGAAATAGCTATTATGTGTTCACAGAGATGGCCTACCTATATCTATCTATCTATATCAGTTGTTTAATAACTGTGTAATGTTGGACGATAGCCCATGAACGTTCATGTACATTCAATTTTGTATGCATTTGAAGGTTTAAAAAAATCTATTTATATCTATATCCTGACTAACTCACGGTAATTCCGCCGATCTTACCACGACAGTCGGACAAGAAATCTGTCAAACGCTTTCATGTGTCGACGAGCGATGCCAATAGAATGGTATGTTGAAAAGGGGATGGTTTCTTTCTTGTTTTCTTTTAAAGGGACACTGAGGAAATAAAGAATACACCTACTGTATCCCACTGCATGTGTATCGTGAAAGGCGACTAATGTGGGGCCCCTGCAGAATTGAGTTTTTTTCTGTGTCTTCTAATAAGGGAACATGGACGAGGCCAAAATTGATCTGCTGCCCCCAATTGCAACACTTGGTTTAGTTTTCGTTTCCTATCTTTCCTGTCTTCTGCCTTTTCTTTCCACCTTTTGTTTCCGGCGGTGTCTCTCTAGGCAAACAAACTATCAGAAGGTTCTTTATTTTAAAATTATTCACGATCATGTTTGCGGTAAATTTTTTCTTATAATTCTGTTTTAAGTTAACGACTGATTTCTTGACATATTACGTGAACAAATCACTATTATTTGTTTTTATTTGAGGAATTAGAATTAATCACAACTTTCGCGGTGCAAAAAACTAGGATTTTATCATTGCGTAAAGACAGAGTGAAAATTCATTTTGTAATATCATTATATTTCCCCTTATGTTCTCTTACACTGACAAGCGTATCCACACGTTTTCCGGTGTGTGATAAATAGAATCCCTCACCCTCCTTGGGAAGATTCTTAAATTGCCAAACACGAGGCTTTGCCAATCAAGAGGGTGAATGATTCGTTTTGTCTTGTTCACCCATGTTCACACATTGGGTCTCATAAACATAATGTATTGTTTACTTAATAGGCCAAATATATGCATCGTTGAGGTGACGTCATTTTATTGTTTACGAGACGTCACACAATTGTTATGAATAGGGGAATCCCCCTCTCAACCATAGGGTCTCCTGCTCAATATTGTATATCTTGGGTTTTTTAATTAAAATTTTCTTATACATACCTCACACCAGGGATGGATTCTGTTACAGATGCTCTTCTAGTGCAGTTATAACCTGTCCACTTAGAGTGTGACATCCATGTTTATGACAATATAGTATGTGGATAGTGTTGGAAAATTCGTTTAAAATGAAAACATATTTTAAAACCGAGATATGCTGTTGTGAATTTCCATTAAAGACATTTGAAATAACCAGTTTGGCCATATACAAGTAATAGACATTTTCAATTAATTAATAATTTCCAATTCAAAGGAACACTTTTTGCAGTTATAGGGGGACCTAAATGTAGATTAAAATTTCTCAAAACAACTCATCAAGTTCAGTTTTCTGATTGTTTAAGATAAGATACTTAGACTGGAAATTGATACTGGTACATAAATATGAACTGTTCAAGTGAATTAGAATCTATGATACATCGAAAACGACCACAGTGTCGATACACAGGGATAAAACATTAGTGTGAGACTGATAACTTCAAAAAGTATACCGTCAACATATAGAGACTCAAATGACCTGAATGACCAAATAAAAGTGCAAATTGATAGAGACATAACGCACGTCTTAACAAGTAAAGTTATATAAAATTCGTATATTAAAGTGTCACCCGAAACACACACAAATATGAACGACATGAAAAGAAAAATAACTCTGATTTTAACTCATTCATCACTGAAGACACATATGACCTCCGAAACTCGTGGGTTTTCTCCGGGTAATCCGGTTTCCTTCCACAGTAAGACCCCTCGTGCGCTAGCATCCGTGCCAACAAGAATGATTAGCATAAGTTGTCAAAACTTGTTTCGTAATTGTTGTAAAATAAATAAAGTTTGTAGAATTAACAAGTAAATTCACATGTACTAGAGCACGACATTCTAGGAAAGGCTTATCTATTTCCATGTAGATTGCCTTTGTGAATAACAATTACGTGTGTTAGTCCGACATGCCTAGGTAAACATAAGGAATTTAATGTAGGGGGTATATTTTAATATATCTTCAAACACAGTTTGGAAATCCGGTTCTCACCTACCCACTCCTTAAATGGTTCTGCATTGTTGAGGAACCTATAAAACGCCCAAGCACTTCATGATTTTTATGGACATTGCAAAAGTCTTCGAACCACACACAGCACAAGTCGCATAAACGTAAGTGAATGTTTTGTTTACCTTGTTAAGAATATATACTTTAAGCATTGTTTTGTTCACTTTGTTCATTTCTTTATCTCATTCATTACAGTTAATATGCTGCACATACAACTTTTCAATGTTCCTAAAATGTTCTTAAAACGGTAAGGAAATATTGTGAATACTTGGGAGGCACGGTAGTCTAGTGCTAGGACGCCGGGCTCGTGACCGAAGGGTTGCGGGTTCGTGTCACGGCATGGCACTGTGTTGTATCCTTGAGCAAAATACTTTACTCCGCTTGGTCCAGTCTACTCAGCTGTAAATGAGTACGTGGTTGGGCAGTGCTAGAATTGGTGAATGCTAACTGTGAGCGCAAAAATAGCAGCATCTGCTGTATGCCCATACATATTTCTTTTGTAATATATTACATTATTTTAACTTTTATTAATTGAAATTTCTAAAAAGTGTTTTATCAACCCTATGTGTTCACTAATACCTTCTATTTTTAAATTGTTAGAAACTCTTGTTAACAAGAGGTCAATATCGTGATACTGTATCGAAATACTTATTTCTACCTTTGAATCGGAAGAGTTCAAATGTGTCTTCAGAGGGGGGGGGGGGGGTGAATTAAATACATAACCACATTATCTATTCCAAATCTATCAATAATTAAAGATATTGCTTAATATTTGTTCCAGCGTATATGTAATATAAATATGTCGATTAACGACTTAAATTCCTCGTCCTTGTTCGCAGTCACAGCATGCTTCTTAGACTGTTTGATCTAGATTTAGATTTAGATCTAAAACTAAATGTAGACACAGGTGCTACCCTCGGTCATAACTAAACATATCGTAAATACATCAATTAAATCAAAATATGATTAAGTTTGTTTAGTTTGGACAATGATACATTTTTATAACTTAGCAGAGAATGGCAACTAGACGCCGCACAGCTACAACAAATTGGGCATCAGGGAACAACGCTCCGGATGGTCCAACAGCCATAGGTAAATCAAAAAGTAGATAACAATACATTATATTTACATTCTGCTTTAACCCATTGACGAAAATGACATTCATGTTTGCATAACACATGTGACCTCATCACTGCGTAGTTTCGTTATGCGGATATGATTAACATTAAAACATGTTTGGTTTGATTTTAAGGTTAAAATAAGATGTGTAAAGAACTTGATAATGATAAAAATATATGACTTTCATGAATTATACGAAATTTTTGAAAATGGAACTACATGTATTTTTTTATTTTGTTTTGTTGTCATGCTGATGCTAGGACCCGAAGCGAAAGTTTTACATTTTCCCGCGAAAACACGCTGTTCTCTCTACTGCGTTGCCCCATGTATGAATAGAAAAAAAATGACTGGGTTTTTCTTATTTATGATTGCATCGGAAAATTTAAAGCACTTGAAAATGCAAATATAACGAATGAAATTATTTTTTCAATATTTATGAGGTCAAAACAACTTTGGCTTTGCCTCAATTCATTGTACTTACATGATGAAATCAAACGTAAAATTCGTCATTTTATCCCAAAAATTGATTCATGACAGTTCATTTATCGCTTTCAAATATGATTATATTATTACTATTCAATGGAGAGTGACAGGATTGGGCCTTATTATCATGACTATTACTTTAAATGATTTCCTCAACAAATATGTCATACTGAAAGTTATTTAATTTCCTACCAATGTTAGTGTATTATTTTTTGTATTATATTAATTAACCAAACAACAATTAAATTGAAGAATAAACTTATTATAGATAACCTCCAGTCTGCGAAGGACGAGTATCAGTTGGTGGATTACGTCCCAGGCCTTCCCTCCAGCGCAAGTATTTTACGCACTCGTTAGTTTATTATGTAGATTCAATATTATGTATGCTTAGCAGGTCGACACTTTGTAATTTTAATTATTGTATCAAGATAAAGCTTGAAGAGGAATATCACTGATGTCGACATGGTGGTTTTAAGGAGAATGTTTTTTTTATTATATCACAATAACGACTATGTGGAGATCGGGCATGTTTCATCTTGAAAACAAATGTACCATGTTAACTGAATAGTATTAACGTATTTTCTTTTTACAGGTGAAAACACTGCCAAGACAAGAGAGGTTTAGCTTTTTCGAGAAGGTTAATATTTTATTCATTTTTATATTAAATTACATATACATGCATACAGACCAGTTAACTACTGTGAGTAGATTCGGAAACTAGTAATATACATACATACATGCATTTAGCAGATTAAAATTTTGCTGCTACTTAAATATCTTTGAGCGATAGTTTTGTCAATCTTGTAATTGAGTATAAATTTGTACACATATCCAGTATACTAAAATATTATTCAACTACAAATGCAGCTAAAACAAGATTCGAACAATAAATCTTGAAATGTGTGCATAATTAGTTTAAAGATTTTCCGTGCGTAGAGTTGTTGTTTTCAAAGAAGCAATTATGTTTCTGCATTTATATCCTAAAGCAAAATTATCTTTTTCTTCTCAGGTTCGCCTCGGGTTTCTTCTTATTGTGTTGGGTATTGGCGTCTTCATCGATAGATTTCTCACTCGGAAATGGGATAAATTGTCAGACCTTTTGAATGTGTATGGATGGATATTTCCCAAACCCCCGACGGTAAGTACAGGCGGAGTTCATGTTTAATCATTTGCCGACAATCAAACAAATGTGACCATATTTCATCTCAGTCATTACAAAATAGTTGTTGGTCTTGAATAATTAAATCAAAAGGATGAGTTCCACAACCAATAACAACCTCGGTTGATTTTCAGTTGTCCAACGCTCGGTAGAACCTAACAACCACAGCTAAAAACCTCACCTCTCAATTCTGAGATTTCGCTGTCCAATCAACTCTCTTTTGTATTAAGTAACTATTATCTTCGGAATGAAACATTGAATTTTCAGACTGAAATTTGGAGAGATGATGCGTTCTTTGGAAGGCAACGTTTAGTTGGTGTTAACCCGTTCGTCATCCGACTCTGTACAGCAATACCAGGGTAAATAATAGAACAATGATAACAAAGGTATTTAATTCACTTTAGAGCAACCTCAGAATAATATCAAAAACCTAGCAGATGGATACCTGACACTCTAATACCATCTTACTACATCTACTATCATAGATAACATCTTATTACAGCTACTACCAAAGATAACATCTTACTACATCTACTATCATAGATAACATCTTATTACAGCTACTACCATACCATCTTACTACATCTACTGCCAAAGATAACATCTTACTACAGCTATTACCATAGTACCATCTTACTGCAGCTACTATCATAGATACCAATTTACTACAGCTACTACCTTAGATACCATCTTACTAAATCTACTATCATAGATACCATCTTACTACAGCTTCTATCATAGATACCATCTTACTACAGCTACTACCTTAAATATCATCTTACTGCATCTACTACCTTAGGTACCATCTTACTACAGCTACTACCTTAGATATCATCTTACTTTAGCTACTGCCAAAGATAACATCTTACTACAGCTATAACCATAGTACCATCTTACTGCAGCTACTATCATAGATACCATCTTACTACAGCTCCTACCTAGATAACATCTTACTACAGCTACTACCTTAGATACCATCTTACTACAGCTACTACCTTAGATATCATCTTACTACTTCTATTACCAAAGTACCATCTTACTACAGCGACTATCTTAGATACCATTTTATTACAGCTACTACCTTAGATACCATCTTACTACAGCTACTACCAAAGATAACATCTTACTACAGCTACTACCAAAGATAACATCTTACTACAGCTACTATCATAGATACCATCTTACTACAGCTATTACCTTAGATACCATCTTAATACAGCTACTACCTTAGATACCATCTTACTGCTGTAACTGTAGTAAGATGGTACTTGAAGTATTAGCTGAAGTAAAATTGCATCTAAGATAGTACTTGTAGTTAGGCGGTATCTAAGGTAGTAGCTGTAATAAGTTTGTCTCTGAGGAAGTAGCTGTGTATTATGGGTTTTGTAACTGTAGCTGTAGGTTAGTTAAGGTTGTACAACTCTGAGAAGTCAAAACTTTCCTGTATTAAACTTTTTTTCTTATATGTTTTTTTGGAAAAAGGAGTTAATGGCATAGTAAAAAATGCCAAAAAAAACATATGTCCGTGTGCTCGTTTTTGTGCTATGATCGGTCAAAGATACCAATTTACCACATCAAGTGATTTTAGGTGATTTTTTGGGTTTTGACCATTTGCAGAACAAATTCATACAATTTCTTCCAAGTGTGTTATCAGATATGTATAAATGTTTGTAGCTTTGTTGAAAATATTATTTTCTTTTAAATTATGGAAGTAAAATTTCTTAATCTTATTGTTTTAACTCAAAAAGCCGATTTTTGTTACCCCTACCCCCTATTTTTTAATGATAAAATACTCGTTTTTTACCATTTTTTTACAGATTAAACGCTTTTTATAAAAAGTTCTGGTATTTAACTTTTTTTAATATTTAATGAACTAAATGAAAACGTGTTTCTCTTTCTAAAACATCTACAAAAATGGGGGGTCAGTGTGCTTCTTTTTTTGTCCCATTATCATTTGTGTTATTTTTTACTTTTTTCTGGGTCAAAAATCAAAAGTGCTTCAGTCACACTAAATACGTAAAACAAATATCAATAATGTATAATTTTCCAGTTTGTTGCATATTATTTTTATCATATTGAACATCATAAAGTTGTACAGCAAAAATGAACCTGCTACAATTAAAAATGGCGACACAATGACAATTTAAGTGATCAATCTAGTGCCAAAAAAGGTGAAATTTTGACCTTTTTTAAGCACAAGAAATACACATTAATACACATTTTCAAAATGGCCGCCGAATTGGTAATTTTTTTAAATTCTTGTTAAAAAAAGTTCTACAAACAACAGGCATCTAGTTTTTTGACATATTTTTCAGATACGTGTTTGCTAATAAACTTGATCATAAGTTGTCAAATATTACAAAAACCCATTACACCAGATCAAAACGAGACTTGAACGTGATTGAAACCTCAGAAGAGTACATCCTTAATATACAGCTAAAGTCTGTATTTTAGCGAGATACATGAATTCGCGAATCGTTGTCACGTCGCTAAATTAATTCCATTACGAATTTTTTAAATGATATTTATCCTTACATGTATTTCCTATTTTGCTGTTGTTGGTTGTTTTTTTTATCATACTTTCACATTATGTAATGATTATAACCTTACCGTTAGACATTTGTTTTCAGAAACATGAAAGAAAACGTTAATAAAGGAAGGGAATCCCTACAGATGGTTTTACAACAGAAATCTGGGAAGACTGATTTCACCTTGGATACAGCCATCCAAGAAAATAGACTTTTCATTGTGGATTACGACATTCTAGACGGGATGAAGGATGAATTTGGAGTAAATAGTCTCCTCGAAATAATTATATACGTTTTCACCTAATGTCTTAATAAATCAGATTATATTTTATTATTCGAAAATTAACATTGAAAAAACTTATTTTTTTCTTGTAGTGCAAAATAAAATACATAAAATAAGATAGATATGTATTCTCAATATAAAATATAGTAATACAGGATTAATGACAATGTAATGCTTGACTGTTTTATTTTCATTCAGATATGTTCTCCAATTGCATTGCTCCTGGTGGATGCTAAAAACGAATTAATGCCCATCGCTATACAGTTGTACCAAACAGGAGAAAATAACCCGGTAAGTTTTCCCAAGAAATCTAAATGGATCATTGACTTTGCTTATAGCAATAATGTATATCATTACTTAGGTGAGCCAACGCTCGAAACGCTTTACAATACCTACAATAAGTAAAACCATATCGTTAAGTATGATGTCAATATTCAGTGTAAACTTATCTACAATCCATCAAAATAGCACAACAGTTACGATATATTTAAACATAAAATATTGATTGACAGAAAACTGTTATGCAAACATTTAATGAGCTTCTGGACATACTATCACAACCTTCATAAACATAAGACAATACTACGTATATACAAGTTAATACTAACGACATAAACATGAATCAGCACATACATTTATTTCAAAATCGACGTTGTTACAAAAATATTTTTTTCTGATTTATGTGATCACTCTGCAATATTTTAGATTTTTCTGCCCGAAGATCCAAGCTGGTTGATGGCAAAACTGTGGTTTAATCATGCAGACAGTTCCTACCAGGAATCGTTCTCTCACCTTGGTAAGCAATATACATAGACAGGTTGATTATATCGATGGCATTTACAATGTTTTGACAATATCGTATAAAAACAGTTCAAGTTATTTGTTTTAATTTGCATTCGATAAATTAAAGTCACTGTGTTAAATGTATATAACGTGATCGGTATATATATATGACTTTCTATTTATCAAAATTACATTTTGCAGGTGTCACCCATCTACTGATGGAGAGTGTTGATGTAGTGACACATCGGAACTTAACAACGACACATCCTGTCTACGAAATCTTGGCTCCGCATTTTCTTTATCTTCTGGCTATTAACACGTAAATGAATACTTTTACGTAAAAGCATTCTAAAACCAGTATTCCGTCTTTTCGTATTGCAGAGTTATCTGCTCTTGTGAACGGGTTTTGATTGCTACGTCATTAGTTTGTGTGAGAAAATTACGTCGTTTCCTCAAAAAAATATGACGTTACTCTCACAAACAAATGACGAAACAATCAATAACTGCTCACAAGAGCAGATAACTCAGCAATACGAAAGGACGGAATATTTCACAAAGCAATTTGTAATAAACGAATCGCATATTAAATTTTGACACCAAACATTTGGCCTACATTTAATCAGAATTGGGAAGTCAGTAGTTTGTCTATGATAAAACTGCAGGGGATAACAATACAAATGATTTAAAGCTGTCAACTTGATAATCTGTTCAGCATTGGCGAAGTGATATTGTGCACAACTGGGATGGTGTGATATTGGCTAAAGTTTTCGTTTAGAAAAGTTGTTTACAGGATTATTTAGTAACATTGTTGACATGATTGTTTTAGTATAATGTGCAAGTTATTTTTTTTAGTAATATTATGAATATAACTATGTTATATTGTGAACAGTTCATCAATTGTGTTCTGCTTTGATTGTGTTATAGTGTGGACAGTTATTATTAAATAATACTGTGTATACCTTTGATTTACTAATACAGCGTTTAAATACTTTGCGTTAATTTCCTGAAAAGGTGTTTTTGAAAATATACACGGTGACAGATACGTTCAGTCTAATAGGCATTATTATGTCAATAGTGACCAGCACGCATGGTTGCAATTTAAATTTCCAAGATATGTTAGGCATTGTATATAGTGACAGAAAACTACACGATTTGTACTATAAATATTTCAAATTATTGCGTTTGTTATATAGAACATTTTTATTCCAAATTGTTTAATTGTAAAAGGAATTTCATTCTTAGGTTGGCAAGAAATCAGCTGATCAATGAACATGGAATCGTTGACAAGACTATGTCGATCGGCAGAGAAGGAATGTTCGAGATCATCCGAAGACAGTAAAATCGTTTACCATCGTTTAACAATATATATCAGATAGTATTTATTCTGTAAATGAGCAGAAATTATCAAATAAATATTTATGAACGTTTCACTAAAATCTTACATTCAAATTGAAATAATCACCAGTTTTGATGATATTAAACTATTTATATATTCTTTTTATCAAGTATTCGAGGGAAACCCCACGAGAAAAAACCTTTATTTATATAATTCCTTTTACATCAGATTGGTGAAATGGAGGATGGATGAAGATGGAACATTGCCAGAGGATCTTGAGAAAAGAGGGGTATGGATATATATATATCATTTCACGTGCTTCAAACACAATATTGATTTAATGTACTTGGGCTATTTACCGAGTATCTAACCTTTCCACAAATAGTGAACATTATTTTATTCCTTGATGAATACGTTGATGAACTCATCTGTGCACAAGTAACAAAATGATAGCAGTCGTTCTTTGAGTTTATTTATTAACAAGAAATTAATCGAGCTAATTCATTTAGTGGGCCCGCATTTTTTCATACCAAGAAAATCAAATTTGCTTTATGCTTTATTTCACACCAACGGTTTTGGAAGCCTTATAATGAACAACATTTTTTTAAAAAGCTGCAAGAAGGTAAGCAAAATCTATGTTTGAACAACAACAAAAACTGCAGTTTTTGGTGTTGATTTTCAATCATAAATTTCAAAAAAATAAACGCATGCAAAATCACGTTGTAAAAAAAGGCATTGTCTTTAAACATTTTATATGTGACAACTAGTTATTAAATGTACAGGAAAATCATACAAAAAAAACGAAATTGAAGTAAGAATGTTTAAAGTCAAAGTCATAGTTTCACTTTTCCCTCTCAAAAATCAAGTATCTAATTACTTCCTTGAAATGTATTATACCTAATCGTAACCCCTGTAATTATAATTTAGAAATAGCATATAGTTAAGCAGTAATCTATTCAAGGGGAATAAATAGAACAAAAAACATATAGCTTACAAAATGTATGAAAGTCAAATACTTTATTCGAATAGTTATGTGATTGCTGAAATATGTAAACAATGCGGTCAATTTCCATGACATAGGCGAAGATTACAAACCATGTTAGCTTAAACATCCAATAATTTGAACTTTGCTCATGGTCCGTTGAGTTGGACTAATGCTTAATGATGAGCTAAACGGTTTTATAAAAAAAGATACGTGTACATCGCTTTTCCCTTGATTTGGGTTATGCTGACATGTGCGTGTGTTTTAGGTGGTAGGGGGTGGTATTCTCCCTGGCTACTATTACCGCGATGGGTTATGCTGACATGTGCGTGTGTTTTAGGTGGTAGGGGAGGGTATTCTCCCTGGCTACTATTACCGCGATGGGTTATGCTGACATGTGCGTATGTTTTAGGTGGTAGGGGAGGGTATTCTCCCTGACTATTATTACCGCGATGGGTTATGCTGATATGTGCGTGTGTTTTAGGTGGTAGGGGATGGTATTCTCCCTGGATACTATTACCGCGATGACGCACTTCTCGTCTATGAGGCTATACGGAAATATGTCCATACATATATCCACGTTTATTATGATGGTAAGTACAAAACTTAATTATATAATTTCAAAAACGTCGGACATATCATTTCAGGATTAATGTCAATTACTTATAGTATAAAATGTATGTTTCGCGCTGATGACCTTTTGAGTATGCAATTAAACTATATGAGTGTTCCTCGTTATTTACGAATTCAAATAATCAAACGATCATTTTTTTACGCATTGAGGTAAAAATGTGTTTCCTAAAAAAAAAAATGGATGTTTAATGTGTCGATGTCTTCAAAATTGACACCATTTTACTTTAAAACCTTCTTCCTCGGTCCCTAACTATCGCGTGTTTTATAAAATGTTCATAGTCATGAAATATGTTTTATTGGTATTTCATGTCTAGTTGTATTATCAGAAAATGTCATGATTAGGACATATTAATTTTCTATTTATTTTGTGGGTACATTTTTTCGCGAAATATTCTTAACGCAAAAACCATGAAAATGAGATCTACGCGAAAATTACAATTACAGAGATTAAGCTGTCATCATGTTTAAGGCACTTTAGTCTGCAAATAATTATTTGTTAACACTAAGCAAATGCATTTTATCTTTGATGGAGCGATATCAGACAAATGGCTTTAAATTTGACCATTATCTAATAATTTAGAAACACCAGAATCTGATAATGTTATTCATGCATGTATTGTATGTAAGTTACAAACTTGTCTTCAGTAGACTAGGTATTCACTTATACAAGATAGTTAACGTTTCGTTATGTGAATCGCTTTTGGAAAGAATGTTGCATGTCACAGATAAATAATATTCGTTTTTGATATACAATTTCTATCCATTACATGTAGATGACGGTAATAATGGCAAACTCCAAGTAAGTAATGATGCACAAATACAAGCCTGGGTAGCGGCACTGATTGCCAAAAGAGAACTTGTCGGCGGTGGCTGTGAAATCCAGGTAAGTTTTTCATCATAGCCCGATAAAAGGCATTTGCTTTCTTTGATTCTATGTATTATTTAATTTTTAAAATTATAAATAAAAAACATTTCGAATGACTCATTTGTTTAAGTTAGATATATGTATGAAATATGCATTCTTAAGATGCACTAACAATTTAATTCTTGCAGGGCATTCCATTAGATGAGAATGGTTCGACTATATCTACCTGTGATCAACTGGTAAAAATACTGACCAGCATCATATACATGTGCAGTGTGAGTCACGCCGTCACCAATTCCCACAGTACGAACAGTACGGCTTCCAGCCAGCCTACCCCGTGGGCATGAGAGGGACACCACCTCAAGTTACGGTACGACTTAATATCCATATAGAGATTCAATTTATCACCTCAAAATTTTCGCCACAAATACATTTTACCATTTTCTAACAAAAGAGAATTTAACATAGTAATGGCTGCTGTTCAATCCTATTCGTGTACCCGCCATCTGATCTTCCCCCAGTGTTGGATGCTCCAATGCACATTTACTTAACGGTCATGCATACTATTCTCTATTCAATTTTCTAATAGTATTACCAACACAGATACATAAATGTATTTCACAGCTGCAATAGGAACCGACTTTTTTTTACTTTAACAACAAATCACGATACAATGTATACCAAAGTATTACGTTTATATAGAATATGGAATAGAATTCTGAAGCATGTGTTTTGATTTTTAAACATATTATCTTTATTTTAAACAAAGAACATCGAGCTAACTGGGACAGCCATCATCAAAGCGATTCCGCCCAAAGTCACTTGCCTGTTGGAAATGGTCGTAATGAAGTTTCTGAGCACACAGAACACCCGCCGCTTGGGAAATTTCACGAGAGATAGTATACCGTTTAATGCAGACGACGCGGTGAAGCAGTGAGTATTTGTTTTTATACGCCCACATTTTAGTTTCCGCAAAATAACTTGGCATGAATATACATTATACGAAGAGTGAGGCTAAGTTCGAACTTGAGCTAAATTCGCTCATAACGAATTAGCATACTGTGCTCTGATTGGTCATTCTTAGAATTTAATTGTACATTATACAAAGTCTGGAGCTAAGTTCTAAGTTGAGCAGATTACTATACAATAGAAATATCTTTGGTTTTAATGGTGCAAGAAGAATCGATTATTGGCAAAAAGGGGCATTTCTTGGTTTGAAATATGTACAAGCGACAATTGCAACGCTGTTTTTAAAAGGCCATACTATGAAATATATTATTTATTCAGAGTAAGTTAGTCAAGAACGAAATGTTTTCTCCCCCTTCACCACATTCCAGGAATAGTTCTCAACTTAATGCAGAACAAATGTTGTTTCTTCACAGTTCATTCCCATATTTTAGCATAATGCAACAGATGAATTTTAAGTATGTCAGATTAATTTGGAACGGGCGAATATTATCCTGCCCTGTGGTTCTCTTGTTAAAATGTGTTGACAGTTGATATGTATTCTAGTCAGCATAATATAAAACGTGCAGTATTGACCACGTGATAACGAACTTTCCAGACTAAGACAGCCTGCTGAAACTCGTCTATCCTAACTTCGAAATACAAGGGTCTCGTTCTATCCTCTACCTTCTCAGCTGGAATATGTCATGCCAAAACCGATTAGTCATTCAATTGGTTCGAGACATGAAAAATCGACAGGTTGCTAGACTGACTCCTGTCTGCTGAAGATAACAAATGAGTTACTCCCAAATCAAAGTTAGTTCATGTACCGTTATGCTGCTAGGCGATTTGTTTTGTCGTGTATCAAATATATCACAGTTATGCAAGATGTAACAGTTTTCAGACTACTCAACCCGTGTAATTCGCAAGGGACCACTTACAGAACCTTCAATCGCGACATATTACCGGGATGTAAAGAATAGATGAAGAGAGGGAAAATAACTACATTAACTTTCGTTTTTGAACTATCTTAACGTCACTGAAGTGATTTTCGTAAATACATTTACGATTTGACGATTACCAATATTGATAAAACGGTTCTTCTTTTTCGATAGATAACATCTGCCTGAAAAACATTGTTTTATAATATGAATATCTCAAGTTTTTAAGAAAATCATTTCAATATTTTTTCATTTAGGTTTAGGGAAGATTTACGAACAGCTGCTGAAACAATTGAGGAAAGAAATATAACAAGAAAATACCCTTACCAGTGGGCAAGCCCCGACAACATTCCGAATTCTATCAGCATCTAGCTTCAACATCACCCCAAATTTCCTGGGCACCTACCACGACTACTGAAGACGCTTTGTCGTGACTAACAGAAGTTTGTGTTGACAAATATAAAAGATATTAAATATAAATGAACTGTCATGATATAACATAAATTTTGTAATTTTCAGTAATATAACGAGAATAAAGCAGAGAGAATATAGTGAACATCATTGTTTATTATATTATTGTCTCGTCGACACGCTATGTGTTGATTACTCTGTTAATATTCATGTAAAACGTCCAAGTTCTCCTGTCGAGTTGTTCGAGGAAATCACAAACAATTCTATCTCAGACTACTGCCAAGTGTGAACGACTTCTCCAAAACTAATGAATGAGGTTTGGATGATATTGTTAGTATTGTTTATCAACAGAAAACAGATATATTCGTTGTGTACTCGCCAAAATGCGAATCCACCAAAAAATTAATTGACGGTATGGTTTTTTTTATATTATTAGTTTGGTGTATGTAGTATAACATGACATAGGCTTGTATGAAAATATTTTTACTTTAAAGACAAAAAGCAGAATTTGTGCAAAAACGAAACAAGTGACAAGTCATAAACTCCCTAAATGACATCAATGTAAAATTACAGTTAATGTTTGTTTTTCGAATATTGAGTGCTGTGTATTTCGAAAACTGTCTACAATTTGATATTATAAATAGCAATACACATACATTCAGTTGTATTTTATACCAGTAAACAACCGAAATATTCTGATTAAATGAAAACACCTAATGAGGAAAAAGTCTAAACTGATAGACCCAGTTCGTTCAGACAATACCCAGGGGGAAATACTGGAATTTGAGTGCAGTGGGGCATTTCCAGCAATTTTGGTCGATATCAAAATTAAGAGGGGCGAGTCTATGTACAATTAAAAGACAATTGAAGAATAGAAGGGTTAATTTCAATTTTGAGGGGTCAATGGCCCATGGCCCCCTCCAGGATTATTCCTGAATACCTATATAAACACATATTTAAAAGACATGCGTGTGTTATCTCTAGTCTTAATTGTCGACAAAATGACCTGGATAGCGAAAGAAAAATTCTAAATCTGCAAAAAACTTTCATTTGATGAGAAAACAAATCCTTGTCTGATTACCCTTGTCAGCAGCGCTTAATTAATTTCTTAGGGGTTGGGCTCATACGCGGCTTATATACAATAATTCTGACAATTTTAAGACCGGCTGTTTTTGGAAGACAGTGAGCCACACGAGGGTTCTCTAGAAACCATTCTATTTTCGGAATATATAGTAGATGGAACACGAACAGGTTGGGTTGGGTTGGGGCAATGAAAATGTACCAGGCACACATTATTCAATATTTTATCGTACCAGTTTTATTTATTTATACGGAATTAATACTGTTAGATTTGTTAAGCATATTTAGGTCGTGAGCGGAAATATGATTCCCACCTGGAGTCTCAAAATGGATATGACAGTAAGGCATCCAAAGCTTACTCCTAAAACCAGCCCATCTTTTCGAATATAGCTTATTATCAAGATTTTGTAATGTACAACGTATTTAAGATATGATATGCAGGTCAGGTTGGTAAGTAATGTTATGGTATTTTTGAAAGAACCATGTGTGATCAACTGACTGCCTTTTTTATTAATGTTTTTCATCCTTTGCTTGCAGCCTTCCGACCAGGATTTGGGTGTCAATCCACCCTGTTGCGACTTGTTGAGGATTGGCGTAGAGCCCTGGACAACCATGAGTATGTCGCTGCCATACTGATGGACCTGTCCAAGGCTTTTGACTGTCTTCCTCTTAACTTGTTGGTCGGGAAGCTGGAGGCCTATGGCCTGAGCAAAGCCTCAGTTAACCTGGTGTCCAGCTTCCTGAGCAGCAGGGAGCAGCAGGTAAAAATTGGCTCCAAATGCGGTGACTGGCTGGAAGTGCTGAAGGGGTACCACAGGGTTCTATTTTAGGACCCTTGCTTTTTAAAGTATTTGTAAATGATATGTTTTTATATGCGACATCCTGTAAATTATATAATTATGCAGACGACAACACTGTCAGCGAATCAAATAAAGACCCAGATGCTTTAAAACATAATATTGAAAATGACTGTCAAAATTTAATAGACGTGTTTAAATTAAACCAGATGAAAGCAGACCCTGATAAATTTCAGGCCATTTGTATAGGAAAACGTTCGGTAGATGCTATACCGTCTTTTAGTATTGGCGAAATATATATTGTTCCTGACAGTGTTGTCAAACTTTTAGGTGTGAACTTTAATTCATTTTTAAACTTTGAAGCTCATATCATTGAAATTTGTAGGGAAGCCTCAAGGCAATTGTCCATTTTAAAGCGAATTGGGAGTTTTTTAACCAAACAAGGTAGACTTGTAATTTATAATTCATTTATTGTTTCAAATTTTAACAACTGTCCTTTATTTAGTCTGGCACTCTTGTTCCATGAAGAGTGTCAGAAAGTTAGAAAAGATACAAGAAAGAGCTTTAAGGTTTATACATAATGATCACAACTCATCCTTCAGACACTTATTCAGTATCACCAACAGCGACAGGCTTCATGTAAGGCGTCTGACGGAAATGGGCTGTGAGGTTTTTAAAATTATAAACAAAATTTCTCCTGAATATATTCATAATCTTGTAAATATTAAGATGTATAATTATGACTTCAGGAAAGAAAATACTGCAAGTGCCCAGGGTCAACACTGTGAAGCATAGACATAAATCGTTTGCTTTTGAGGCCGCCCGGGTTTGGAACAGTCTCCCAAATGACTTCAGAAAAGTTGAAAACTTCAAAGAATTCAGGAGGCTGGTCCATTCCTGGGATGGCCCCATCTGCCTTTGCATTATCTGCAAAGAGTGATACTTCATACTGTGCCCTGGTTACCTCTGCCATCTGACATTTTGGATTGTGTGATACTTTTATTGTCTTATCTCATTTCTTATATGTTTTAAATCTGTTCTATAATTTTGCTGCATCTTATTTGTATTTTAATTCCATATATTCTAAAAAGATTTTTTTTACAAAACTTGATAAATTTTGTTAATTGATTTCGGTATCATTTTTTATTCACACTATAATAGTGTATATTCTGAAAACATCATAAATCAAGCAACGTTACAAATGTTACGATTGTACATTTAAAACAAACCATTGCTCTGGAGAGCTGTGTAACAGCGAAATGCCCTGAGAATCGGTCTTCTTGTGATACTTAAATATGTTAATTGCATTTTGGGATATAGGACACAGAACTATACTGATGTTTTTTTTTAATTTTGAATGGAAATATCTCCAATTTGTTTTTTTGAAATATATGTTTTGATTTGATAATTTTATAACCTCAAGTATTTTAAATCTGTGTATTTTAAAAAGATTAATTAAGTTATAAGCCTCTAGTTATGCACTTCTAATAGTATTATTAGCTTTTGATGATGTGACTTTATTTGATTATGTTGTAAGAGATAATTTGGAGTTGACATTTATTAACTTCTATCTTCTGTCTTTTTCATATACCATATACGTATGTTATTCTTTCGAGAAGTGGCCATGGTGTAATGATGGCTATTTCAAATTGTATTTTCTTTCTGCCTCAGCTTCAACATCAATCATACAACAGGTTTAATAAAATACATAATAAAACAAAAGTCTGTGAAAATAAATCTGTTTTCATTTCATTTAGGAGATATCAGAGATTTACAGGGGTGGTAATATTTTATTAAGATTGAAAATATAGTAAACAGGTTTTTATATTTGGGTGTAGTTTATCCACCTTTATAAGACATTGATCAATTAAATGGGTTTTCATATTTGGGTGTAGTTTATCAACTTTTATTAGGCATTGACAAATTTTGTTGGACAATCTACTTATCAAAAATGGAAAATTATAAGTCAAAACTAAATTTTAACTAACCGACAGAATATATTTGCAATCTATTTGATCATTTGCTGTCACCTGAGTTGTGTCATCGGAGCCTACATATTTAAAAACTTGTGAACAATAAATATAGCTCATGAACTGCCGAACAAAATTTAGTTCATATTCACATCACAGTATGGTAATATCGGATTCTACACTTGTATATATTTTGTTGGGTCATCGGTCAAGGTTAGGTTTCTAGGGTCAAAGTCACACCACTTTTGAAATAAAAATATCATGTACTTGACATCTCACGAACCTCTATACAAATTAACTTTATAGTTATACTATAGTATGGAAACATTGAGTGCTATACCTGATAAGATGTTGGTGGTTATCTGTCAAGGTTAAAGGTCTAAGGTCACGGACAAAGTGGGATATATATATATATATATATATGCGAGCCTCAGCCAAGTTTGCTTCATTTAACACTTTTTGATACGTGAAGCAATCAAAAGAATAGACCAAACAGGCTTACTGAATGTATTTAAAATTAAAGTTAATAACAAATTTTGTTTAATTGCAGAAACAAAACTATCTGAGTCTGCACGCACTAAATTCTTGTGAACTTCCTTATACAAGTCAGAATATAAACAATCTCTAAACGTAACGAAAATTGAGGTACGGCGTTTGCAAAATATACAAACCCAAATACATGTGCAGAAGGTTCTTGTGTCACCTTCACTGCAGAACAATTGTAGCTACACAAACGATTACTTTTCTTCGGCTAATGCCATTCATTCGACTTAAATCTTTTGGTTCGTATTCTTTTTCCTAATCTTCATAATTCATTATTGTGGTTTTCATCTAACTATTAAATACACATTGTAGAACTTGACAAATGATACAAAAATGATTTGTTTATCAAGTTATTCTATTCCACTGGAAAAATGCTCCGATATATGTAATAGCAGAATAATTGTAATAACAACAAAACAAATGAATTATTTCATTTCATTTATTTGAATGAAATATGTGATGCACTCCATCTACATTTGATCACGCCTTACAGACAATATCCACGTATTTCTCTGGCTTTGCATTATGCCATGGCTTTCATACATCACTTCGACCATAATTCAACCAGAACCTCCATATATCATCCCTAGATCAAGTTCCCAGTCCCCCTCCTATTTCAACCTGAAGGAGAGTAAAGACTGAAGAAGGATGTATGGGGAACGTCAACATTCATACACACTTAGACACACTTAAATAAAACAGGATGCCACAGTAGGCTCTCTTACTTCTTACTGACATCTAATTATCATGGTTGTAACAGAAACAATTTAAAAATTTGAATGAATTGATGATAATAATGAAATTACATGTGAGAAATTGTCCTTTGCTGAATGACAATTTTATCATAAAATGCACATTTAAGATAATGTAATAGGTGTACTGTCTAATCGGGTGAAGGGGATTTTTTTTTTGACAAAATGTACAAGATTGGGACTTTTTCTCAATCTAATGAATCGCAGACACTAATTAATAAACCATGAATCTGTATTAAATCAATTCCATTAAACAACAAACACAGTCAAAGAGTTACAAGCCATGCTTGAATGCACGCCATTGAATAACAGTGATCAGGAAAATGTAGTGTTTATGAAACACAATAGTTCAATTCAAAATTGAAATCCCTGAATTATTTTATACGATTCATCAGAGACGGATCATGGACGTAAACCAAAACAGCCACAGCTAAAGAGGACGAGGAGCCAAGCTTTGTAGCTAAAATGTACAATATCAGGGGTAAAACGGTCTGCTGCCAGCAGGTATTTACAACTATACAAAATAAATATCAATTTACATTAGTTACAGGAATAAAATAAGCTACTATTGTTTTGATATAAAAATTCAGAAGAATCCAAATTTAAAACGTTTAAAGATTAAAGATCAAGTATTCTTTAAGAATGTACACACTATAAATAGCATAGACACTGGGCAGAAAGCCACATTTCATAAATAAGTTTGAATATTACATATGTTCTCACTATGTACATCCGATCAACCGTACAAACATTTATAGTAACATACTGTACACAAAGCGAACTTGTTACATTGACTCATAAAAAAATCATTTCTTGGAATTTTTCTCCAGAATCTACATCAATGCTGCAAAGTTTTTAAGAAAAAACAGCAGTAGAAATGTCTTTTTTTTAAGTTATAAGTTTCAGTTAAAATTATGCATAGCCCACCAATTATTTCGACTATTACTTGAAAAACAGCAAATTTTCTGTCACACAAACATTAGTCATTATACAGTGATGTACTGTATAATGACTAATGTTTGTGTGACAGAAAATTTACATAACCATAAAATACCAAACAAACCTTTAGTTGGAAAGGACAACATTGATTATTCTTTTTTAACACTAATTTTGATACTTATATGTTGCTATGGTTGATAATAGTTCAACAATGACTCCGAACAAGTCCTAGAAAAGGTGTAGAGAATTTTTCTTTTCATTAAATTTAGCACTATCACTCACACTGTATTTATCAAACTTTTAAACTCTGATCAAATGTGAACTCTTTATCCATCTGTTTCTTAATTCATAACTGGATTAGTTGTACTTGGTATATTTCTTTATTGGTCACAATTTACTAATTGTTTGACCAGTTACAATGATATAGATCAATCGAGTGCGCCATTTAAATGTATGCTACTGCATACCAGGAATATTTTGCCTAGTGAAACTTTTGCCCTTTTCCCATCAATTTAATTTTCTCCCAACGTCAATTTCGTCGTTCACATTAAATTACTATGTATATTTAGGGGATAACCTACTGCATTTTGAAATTTGCAGCAGTATAACGTGATTATAATATATACTGTCGCAAATTGAGTTTTACTGGTGACGCAGAGCAGAGCATGGTTATAATGTTGCAAATTATTTGGATTGACCAATCAAATCTCATGTTATATCTCAGATGAATTAGAATATGTTGTTTTTCTATATTCATTGTAATAATGAATTTTCCCTAGTTACAGAGGGCGGAAAAGGAGAAAATTGATCTGCAGCTAAATGTTCCTGGTATACAGTTTATTCAATGAAACCGTCACTGTGTATTTTACCGTTTTGTGGTTGCAGTGGAACTACAATTATTAGCAGTGAGTACATGAACCCTTTAACTGACTTAAGTTAAAATATACTGCTAAATTTTTCTATTGTCAAAAAAGTTTTTCAACTTAAAACCTTAAAGTACCAATGCGGTTTCGTTCCATACAGTTAATGACTTAAATAGAACAAGAAAAGAAAGCTGGTCTTCCCAACTGTTCTCCAGACAATTGCTAAATTGATATTTTCAGCGCACTGACAATCATTATGTTGGAGACCTATGTTCAGGATGGTCCTTGTTACACACCTGAAAGATTAATTTTGCAGATGTCACAAAATCCACTGCTGCAGCTTTTTTGCCCAAACATGTTCTTGTTTAAGATTTTTTATAAAATATGTCAAGGATATAGGTTTCAATCAGACCGTACAGGTACCCGTCACAGAAATGGTATCATAGCGAGCATCCAACTAGTGTATCGACTGTTGTAATACTAAAATAGTTTTTGTCTTACAGAAAGTCAATTCTTACATTATATATGTAATAGTGTAGACTCCTTATTCAAACTTTTGGCAAAATTAGCTTCTCACTACAGTTAATGCTACTGATGATTCAACTCACATCACCTGCATTTTATAATCACAATCAACTTAACAAACAAAATACTGTATAATGGGAAACTCAGCCATTGAATGAAATGTTTGGCCTTCACCGGTTAAAACATATCTACACAGTGATCATTTTGACCTTCACATTTGAGACATTGTGTTTTGTTAGCGGTACACCAACATCTGCCATCACAATAAAATTGCCCTCACTACGGAAATCATGGGTAAAAATTGGACTGTGGCGTAACATTTCCCTCTAAATACAATACAAGAACAAAAGTTACCCTGTGAACAGATAGAGTAAAAGAAATTTCTTCTGGCATTTCTATGACAGGTCTGCGTACTAATGAATTAATACATCAAATTTAGGAAATCATTTAAAACTTAAGAATTTCACTTTGCCTTCTCCAAATTAGCTGATAACACAGCAGTAAGAAAATTATTTTTCTTTGTGGAGAAATATGGATTGCTTTGTACTGAAAGTTTTCATGGAATATTTCTCAAATAAATGCTTAAATGATTTTGGTCAAATGAATGAATGGATGATAATGAATGAAGAATGAATTTATTTGTTTAACAGAGATTCTGACATTTATTTTGTATAATTGTCACCATTATGCACATGTGAAACCGGACCTATTACCGGTAGATGCTTATTTCTATTCATTCCAAAGAAAAAATATGTTAGATGCTTTAACAAAAGTTTGGTGTTGAAGAACTTGTATATTCACAGCTCGCAGCACTTTCTTTAGTGGAAATAAAATTACTTTGAAACCCAAATATATATGAACACAAATAAAAAATTTAAGTGATGTCAAATGACTTTATACAGATAGTTTTTGAAAAATTAGAACAAATTAATATCACAAAAACAAACTCTTTCTAAGTAAGAAATATTAAATCTATAGTTGAACTGTGTCCACTTTGTGGATAACAAAAAATAAAACTTAATTGATTTAATGAAAAATTCATTAAAAGTATAATTTACTGTAATTTCACCTAGACAACCTGCAGTAGCATGCATAATAAGACTGAGGCTGTGAAACAAGTACGGGAATGGGAATGACTAAGCATTGTTTAGTGGTATAAAGTAACCATATGTCATCTACAGGATTTGGTCTGGCCACAGACATTGTGTATAACATGTTATGGCCACCTGAGATATTTCTGGTAAGGAATTCAATACCAACACTTAACACATGAAAGAGTGATGCATGTCTTACTGCTCTGCTGCAAAATGTTTAAGGCTAACAATATTCTCCCTTGATCACTTCCTGCTACAAGTACTTCTGTAGAATGGTTACTTGGCACAGCCGTTTCATTTTACAAGCAGAATACAACTTTCACTTGCCAATGCCACTGAGCTGTTTATCTTGTAGCTATTTCGCTGACTTGGACCACATGTCTTGGATTCTCCATCAGTCACAGAAACCTCCTAGATTGGACCTCATCAATTCCCAGCTTTACCCTGCAGCACTCATCATGTAAATAAAGAAGAGTCTGCACTCTGAGAAGGTCTATAGCTTAGAGCCCGCTTGACTCGTGATATTTAGTCCCTGTTGAAATCACAAGGTTATCAGGTTACACCTATCCAGCCATTATCTGTCAAGAAGCTCATGATCTTGCGTCGATGGGTTTTGTCAAGCCCACTTGGATAGCGGATCTTTATTTTTGGTAGTCCCTGTCGCCGTTGAAGATAGTCCTGTAAGAATGTTGTAACAATAATTGTAACTCATTATTGGATTATTACCAAGATTTTTAATGCCAGAAATAATAGCAACATGGAAACAACATACCAAAGTGCTCTACATTCAGTGTCATGACTTAACAGTTCCCCTACCCGTGACCTTTGACCCATTTTACCCCAAAATCTTATCGGTTTTAGAACTCAATGTAACAATACTTTGGTGTTAATAAGAACTGAATGTATAGAGCAGTTTATGAGATATCTTGTACACAACCTTTTTATTTCCGAAGTGGTAAGGTGTGATCTTTGACTGTGACCTTTGACCCTTCAACCTTGACCAATAACCAACCACCAAACCTCATCAGGTATAGAGCTCAATGCTAACGTGATTTAGAGTAAATTTGATCTAAATTTATTAAGAGCAGAGAGGTTCATGAGATATCTTGTAAACAAACTTTTTACTTCAAAAGAGGAAAGGAATGATCTTTGACCATGACCTTTGACCCTTAATCCTTGACCAATGACCACCAAAATCTAATCGGGTGTAGAACTTTATAATACTATACTATGATTTAAATATGAACTAAATCTGTCCAGGGCTTCATGTGATTTCTTGGAACACAATATTTTTACTATGGGCTGATGGACGCACATAGACTCTGACACACAGAGGCACTGACAAAACAGTTATTAAACCCTCCTTACTCAGACGAGGGAGAAATATAACTAGGGACAAAACGGAACTTGCATATTAAATTTGAGAAAGATCCCTCCAGTACCTTCTGTGAAATAGTGCTAAAAAGCATTAACTCTCAAAATTCAAGATGGCTGCCTGTTGGCCATATTGGTTTTCCAATAAGACTCAAAATTTGGTATGTGTAACTACAGGTCTTGGGGAACCTTCGTGTAAAATTGGTAAAATATCAATAAGAAAATCAGGATGGCCGACAGTTGGCCATCTTGAGTTTCGATAGTTAAAGTTTGTTATGTTTGTTATCAGAAGGTACTGGAGGAGCAACTAGGGACAAAGGGTTTTTGCATGTTAAATTTGAGAAAGATCCTCCAGTAATTTCTGAGAAATAGCGCTGACAAAAATGTTTTCAGGACGGATTGACAGATTGACAGATAGACGGACCAGGGATGAAGGGTGATTTGAATAGCCCACAATCATCCTATTATCATCTGATAATGGTGGGCTAAAAAAGCAAATATGTAGTGATGACGCAAATTCCACAGTAATAATGTCCTGGTTTTTTTAACTTAACAGGTCGAAAACCAAATTTATAACATAAGAGTTGAATTTGTTTGTGAACATGTTTGTGTAGTTTCGTGACAAGTTAAGAACTGAACTAGGGCTTTCATGACATACCTTAATGATGCAGGTCTTGATAGTTAGGTAGTTCCCTGGAGTCATACCTATGGAGTTGCACAGCTATTAAAGAAAAAAATTAACAATGAGTCAATTATGAATTAATCAACAGTTTATTTGCAAACCATCAGCCAATAAGGAAATATGTTTAGTAGTACCTGAAGTGTAAAAAGGCACAGTCAAACTTGTACATGAAGGTAAATGTAATCCTGGATTATCTTTGAAATATTAACCAAGAGTTTGGTTTCTATGCATCTGACATTATAACTTAAAAGCTTAACCTATGAAAAAAAATATACAGAATATATACACAACTGCAACAATGAAGTCTCAAGTCCAACATTTGTAGTTTCAAGAACAATTTGACAAGCTCTAATTGAAAATGAAATGATTCATCATTTCTTGTATTTTTTACCATTAAATTTACTTTAATTACCTTTTGAAAAAATCTTTCTTGGTTTTCAAAGTTCATTTTTCCCATAAAAGTAGAGTTAAAATGTCCGGAGATGTTGGTATCCAAACAAAAACATACTCATAAACAAGAGGCCCAAGGGCCTTAGCGGTCACCTGAGTTATATCATAGGTACTGGTAGCTTTATTTTATTGTTTAGATGTGATGTGGAAATCAGCATGTAAACTAAGTGAAATACAATACTTGTCATGTCATCAATGGATAAGAATTTGAAAATATTGGTAAATGTTCCCTTTGGGGCCCCGCCCTAGCCCCTGGGGATGGGGCAGGAATCCTAATTTTACAAAGTAAAACTCTCATTTACCCAAGATGATTCTGACTAAGTTTGAGCAATTTTCTGCTGAAAATGGATAAAATATATACCGAAAAGTGTTATTTCCCTATATAAACTATATTAAACGTTAACCCCTCCCCAAGGGAGAACGGATAGCTCGGGGTCCTGATATTTTCAATTTAAATAAAGCCCCTGATGATCTTTCTTTCCACGTAAAGAAAATCACTGTAGTACCTCTGAGTCTGGAGAAGAAGATTTTTGAAATATTGATTAATTTTCCCTTTGGGGCCCCGCCCTGGCCCCAGGGGTCGGGGTAGGAATCTCAATTTTACAATTTGAAACCATCTACCTCCAAGGATAATTCTCACCAAGTAAAAATAATTTCCTACAGAAAGTTGTCAAAATATACCCAAAAGTGTTATTTCCCTATATAAACTATAGTAAACTTTACCCCCTCCCCAAGGGAGAACGGATAGCTCGGGGGTCCTGAAATTTACAATTTAAGTAAAGCCCCTGATGATCTTTCTTTCCACGTAGAGAAAATCACTGTAGTACCTCTGAGTCTGGAGAAGAAGATTTTTGAAATATTGATTAATTTTCCCTTTGGGGCCCCGCCCTGGCCCCAGGGGTCGGGGTAGGAATCTCAATTTTACAATTTGAAACCATCTACCTCCAAGGATAATTCTCACCAAGTAAAAATAATTTCCTACAGAAAGTTGTCAAAATATACCCAAAAGTGTTATTTCCCTATATAAACTATAGTAAACTTTACCCCCTCCCCAAGGGAGAACGGATAGCTCGGGGGTCCTGAAATTTACAATTTAAGTAAAGCCCCTGATGATCTTTCTTTCCACGTAGAGAAAATCACTGTAGTACCTCTGAGTCTGGAGAAGAAGATTTTTGAAATATTGATTAATTTTCCCTTTGGGGCCCCGCCCTGGCCCCAGGGGTCGGGGTAGGAATCTCAATTTTACAATTTGAAACCATCTACCTCCAAGGATAATTCTCACCAAGTAAAAATAATTTCCTACAGAAAGTTGTCAAAATATACCCAAAAGTGTTATTTCCCTATATAAACTATAGTAAACTTTACCCCCTCCCCAAGGGAGAACGGATAGCTCGGGGGTCCTGAAATTTACAATTTAAGTAAAGCCCCTGATGATCTTTCTTTCCACATAGAGAAAATCACTGTAGTACCTCTGAGTCTGGAGAAGAAGATTTTTGAAATATTGATTAATTTTCCCTTTGGGGCCCCGCCCTGGCCCCAGGGGTTGGGGTAGGAATCCCAATTTTACAATTTTGAAGCCTCATCTACCAAGGATGATTCTGACCAAGTTTGAAAAAAATCCATCCACTGGCTCTTGAGAAGAAGTTGAAAATGTAAAAGTTTACGCGCGACGCACGACGGACGACGGACGAAAAGCGATTGGAATAGGTCACTTGAGCAAATCTCAGGTGACCTAAAAACACAGTAACTTGTTGTTATTACAGTAGAAGTTTATAGTCCATGCAATAAATCAGGGGAGGTAATCTGACAGCTCATCTGTCCTGTATCTGCAGTATTAGCCTGTCACATGTCTATTTAGCCTGTATGAATATCCTGTTACCTACGTACCTTCCTTTCTCGCTCAGATAACATGTCGTAGCCAGGGAAGGCTGCCATTTCCTTGCTATCGTTCTCCTCATCTTCATCTTTTGATTCTGAAACAAGGAAAGTATTGAAAACATAATACAAACTGTAAGAAGGATTGCATGATAAAACCTAATTTTGTTGTTGATAGCACCTGTGTAATGCTAATTGACAGATCACTGATTTTAACCCATCTAATCAGACAAGTGTAATCTAAAATATTTATAGGTTGCAAGCCATTTCAAGTAATCAGGACATCAAAATTGTTCTCAGTAATGTTGCAAAACAGTATCAAAATAACTCTGGTCAAAACCAGTGTGGATAAGCTGCCAGTCTGGTTATCAAGAATTCCGGAGAATGAATCCCAAATTTTAGATGATTCGGTATGCTATGGTTTCGGTACTAAGAATAAAATGTTTTGGTACTTTTTGGTAAAGAAAATACAAAGCTTGAGAATCCTAGAATATGAAATCAGCAACAAGCATGACACAAAAAGCAAACAAATACAATGTTTAAACGTTGTTCATAAAGCCAAAAATCTTATAAAATAAAATATTAGAACAATTTTTGGAGAGTACCAAATGTTTTAAATCAGAACGGAAACATCTCATTACCACAATGACAGTGTATTGAAACATCTGTAATCTTTAATCCCTGTAGCAGAGTCAATATATTTCTTGTAAAGAGAAAAATGTTAATTTTCACCGAGAATACTGATCATGCCATGGAAGTTTTGATTCAAAGCTTGTCAACACCATTAAACTTACCTTCGTCGTCTATAAGTATATCTAATTTTTCTCTGAAAAGAAAAACAACAATGTATTAGCTATGTGTTCCTCCAGATGATAACAAGAGCTTTAACTTTAAAACTCTCTGAAATAGCTCGTAACATTTCACACAAAAATATATACTGCATACCTTTATACAAGGTTGTTAAAAACTGACCAACAGATCTGGGATCGGTACTTTTTGTGGTATCAAAATCTTCAACTTGCATGAATTTGAAAGAAGTCTGAACATGCACATGGTTCTAATCTGAACTTTGTGCTTATTAATTCAGTTTAACAAGAAATATGTAACACTTTGTGTTCAACTGCTCCAAACTTTCCCTATTAACTCATTCACCCATGAAGACACTTTTGAACCCTTCCAATTCAAAGGTTAGAATAGTTCATTATGAAATTTCAGGGGTGAATGAGTTACGAGTTTGTAGAAAGCAAGAGTGAAAGGCAGTAGGTGACCTATTAACAGTTAACAGACAGCACTATACAGGAGATGGAATGTAATGGCTGTTAAGGGACTAGACTTGCTCTATATAGAGTTTACAGAAAGCACTGTACAAGACTTAATCTATGACAGCTGTAAAGGCACTAGACTTTCTCTGACGGCTGTAAAGGGACCAGACTTACTATACGATGGCTGTAAAGTTACTAGACTTGCTCTATGACGGCTGTAAAGGGACTATACTTACTCTATGAGGGCTGTAAAGGGACCAGACTTATTATACGATGGCTGTAAAGTTACTAGACTTGCTCTATGACGGCTGTAAAGGGACTATACTTACTCTATGACAGCTGTAAAGGCACTAGACTTGCTCTATGACGGCTGTAAATGGACTAGACTTACTCTATGACGGCTTTAAAGGGAATAGACTTACTCTATGACGGCAGCAGCTTTTTTTGAGACCATTGATCCTCTCTTGATTAGCGGCGAGCAGTTGCCCTGTAAAACACATGACCCAGCACAACTTCTGTTAACATGGAATATCTAAAGTCAACCACTACCAGTCATGATTCTGTGACTCTGATGACAGACACTGGTGGCTCATACAATTTTTCAGCCATCAGAAGCACATTAAACTTTCACTTTGTAGCATCCAAATAAGCAAGTCTAATGTTGTGTTCTTTAATGAAACTATCCTGTGATAAAAATGGTAGTTATGATTTCTGTGTACTTGCTCTGATTGGCCTTATACAGTGAAGGTCCATCATGAGTACATACTGCCGTCAGTACTGTGACGATTCCTTGTTTAAGTAGAATCACTGTATCAATGAATCAAGTCTACGTTTTGCAGTCAAAAAAGAAATTGCTGATCACCTTTTTTTTTTAAACATTCAGCATTTAGGAGGAAAGCTAAATGTACACACATACGTACAGAGTTTGGAAATTGGTGAACTGAGATATCCACAATACATCCATCAGAGAAACCATATACATAAACTTCAGTAAGCACAATGATAATTTAGAGCACTATTTAAAGTACAAAAGAGCAATTAAATTGTTACCATACAGAAAATACCAGGTATGACACTAATTGTTACCTTACAGAAAATACCAGTTATAACACCGATTGTTACCTTACCGAAAATACCAGGTATGACACCGATTGTTACCTTACAGAAAATACCAGGTATGACACTGATTGTGACCTTACTGAAAATACTAGGTATGACACCGATTGTTACCTTACAGAAAATACCAGGTATGACACTTATTGTTACCTTACAGAAAATATTAGGTAAAACACTAATTGTTACCTTACAGAAAATACTAGGTATAACACTAATTGGTACCTTACAGAAAACAGAAAATACCAGGTATGACGCTGATTGTTACCTTACAGAAAATACCAGGTATGACAC
>NW_018480025.1:28147-37792 GCF_002113885.1 Mizuhopecten yessoensis | reverse complement strand
TACAGAAAATACCAGGTATGACACTGATTGTTACCTTACAGAAAATACCAGTTATAACACCGATTGTTACCTTACAGAAAATACCAGGTATGACACCGATTGTTACCTTACAGAAAATACCAGGTATGACACTGATTGTGACCTTACTGAAAATACTAGGTATGACACCGATTGTTACCTTACAGAAAATACCAGGTATGACACTTATTGTTACCTTACAGAAAATATTAGGTAAAACACTAATTGTTACCTTACAGAAAATACTAGGTATAACACTAATTGGTACCTTACAGAAAACAGAAAATACCAGGTATGACGCTGATTGTTACCTTACAGAAAATACCAGGTATGACACCGATTGTTACCTTACAGAAAATACTAGGTATGACACTAATTGTTACCTTACAGAAAATACCAGGTATGACACTAATTGTTACCTTACAGAAAATACCAGGTATGACACTGATTTTGACCTTACAGAGAATACCAGGTTTGACACTGATTGCTACCTTACAAAAAAATACCAGGTATGACTCTAATTGTTACCTTACAGAAAATGCCAGGTAGGTGATAAACTGTACATATTTTATTTTACAACCATGTATTATAATCTTTATAAATTAAAAGTTTATATTCAGAAAGTCTACTTTGTATAGTTGTGCATAATTAGCTCTTGTGCGATACAATTTGATTATCTTCAGAGATCCTTTGGCCAGATATTCATGAATGGTTTTCACTCTCTTCCTGTATAGAAAAAAACATGATGGTAGGATGTTAACTGATCTATACAGGCAAACAACCAGAATAGACATAAAACATTTCAGCATATATTTGTCTGTGATATGTGGTTGTTTTGCATGTGTGATACTACTAGCTATTCATAGGCCATATCCCGCACCAGTCGTAACCACCCAGCATGTGTCATATCTGCCCGGCACACGTCATTTCCATTTAGTTTACAGTTCAACACTTTTCGGAAAGATCATACCTCAATCATCAGACAGTGAGTAAAACAAACAGGTCACAGATAAAAAAAAAAATTGAGTCAGACTATGACTTCATAATAATTATAGAGCAGTATACGATAGCATATCTACGTTTTTATCATATGTTGTCATATTTGTACCATATGAACACTTCCATATAATATGGAAAAAGTCATATCATAACCTCTAATAATAGCCACCCAGGTCAATATTGTCATTTCTTATTTCCTTTCTACTGAGGATGTACCAACTATCAATGTGTAATTCTGTATGGAAGTCAGTGTATCACTGATTTGATGTTTATAACATTGATTTCATTCAAACCACGAGCTTCAATGATTATCAAAAAAAGTTCATTTACGTAGTTTATTATACCCCCGCAACGAAGTAAGGGTGAGGGGGGAGGTATACTGGAATCAGCTTGTCTGTCCATCTGTCCGCCGTAGAAAAAGTTTGTCCAGACAACTCCTTCTAAAGTAACCAAAACTATGAGGCCAATTTCAACAGAAATTTACAGATATGGTAACTGCCCCCTGATATTGTGCATCCAAGTATGTAGCATGTTTTCATTCTGACCCTTTAAACAGAGATGCAAATAATATTATTTTAGCAGAGATAAGGAAATATCAAATTCTTTTGTACAAACAGAATGTATTTTTAGATATTATATTGATGGCAGATTATTTGAAATTATAAGAGGCTTGCCTATACATACCTCAGTCGTTTAATTGTCTGGCATGTCTGTAGCATGTTCTCCTGGAGTTTGTCTTGACGAGACATTGCCTGGAAGAACGCGTCGGACTTGGTCGATATTTGCTTGGCTATGTGCACCTCCACTATATCTAAGTAATGACTCAACTGAAAAAGAAAAAGGAGACATTATATAATTCAATTCAAACATCTCAAAATGAAGCACCCTATGAAAGAAATAAGTGTGTATGTCAACTGCACAATTATGAATTTTATGATACATAAATTGTATAATTTTGGACATGCTCCGACGGGTAAATACAATAAGCTAATCCTATATGGAAACATTTGCCCAGTCAAAAACTTGCCTTTTACACAGGCACAAAACCTCTATTTGCCCAATGTTCAATTTGTCCTTTATATAGCCCTGATAAATCTGCAGCTATTACAGAGGACAAAACAGGCAGTTTAGTTAAACTGTGACAAACAAAAATTAGGAATACATTATGTATTATGAAGGGTTCCTTTGCTAACACTTAAATGTGTAAGAAAAATATCACAATAAATCTGATTTTTCAACATATTGGACAATTGTTCTGTTCCAGGGTAATTAATATACAGGTAAATGCGTGTTAAGTACCAATTATTTTACTTGGCGTTAAGGTTACAATAGAATCCTTTTATCTGGAAGTGTATGGCACCATGAAAACAATTTAAGATAATTATGCTGTCCAAGGCATGAAAATCATCAACATACATGTACCAGAACTGACCAAAATATCACTTAGGTTAATACTATGTACCGGGAAACTCCTTCCCAGTTCGCCCTTCACTGGTAACATCTGTATTCTCCCAGTGCGAGTTTCACCCTTCACATGCAATTACTGTATTGAGTATGCAGTGTAGTAGTATTAACTGTCATGATAAATTTTCCCTCAAATCTCCAGGACAAAACAGGCGGAAGTTAAACTGTGGTATACAGATTCCAGTAATGATTTGAAGTAAACAACTTTGTCATTGAAAGGATAGATAACAACGCCCTTTCATGTTTCAAACTGTGTCAGATTTAATTCATCGGTTTGCCTTCTACTTATAGCAACAGTTCTATAATTCTGAATGGATTATGTTTGTCATACTCTCATAGCTGCAAATATTTTTTCTGTTGTTCCATTTTATCATTTTTTATTAACTTTGGTACACAGCTAGCAATTACATTAGATTAGGAGACAATTCAACGTATCGTTGTTGTGAATTATAACAATAGCTTTGATTCCCTTTCGGTCAGACAGACATTCCTCACTCACCTTTTCCTGAAGGAGCTTTGACAACTGCGGTCCAGAAGATGTAGGACCAGAAGGCTTGGAATGATTCTTTGACTCAATCTGTTGCCATGGAAACACAGCATTGAAAGTATCACTATTGCCCAGTTCAAAGTTTGGTAAAAGGAAGAGCTGGAAGGATAAAGACAAAACACAGTATAAATCCATGAATGACAGCAAAGTAATATATATTCCTGCTATAATCAACCTTTGTACTTTTGTCTTGCTAGCCATGACTTATATTGTAACATTTAATATCATTATATATGTAATCGGTCTTTTCTGTTTTCTGTAAATCCCACAAACCTTCAAAACACCAGACAAATAAGTATAATTACCATATACTGCTTAGATGGAATTGTGGAATTAAACTTTTGAAAAAAAGTTGCAGAGAGTTTTTTTTAGAAAAGTTAAGTATCACAACCAGTTAGTGTTTTTATGTGACGTTTAGATGACTAGTACGATACGTACCCTACCACCTTCATAGGACAAATGACCAGTGAAGCGTACGTACACAAAGGTGTAAAATGTGTACGAGTTAGCAATATCAAATCAAAGTCAATTTGGATATGCAGAGAGTTTAGTCTGCACTAAACTATTTTCTACAACTGATATTTAAGTATGGTTTTCAAATGATTAATAGTTTGCAGGATTTTAGAATTCCCTGATGGTTTTATGTCTTTGAATATAGCAAAAAATCAACCCTCACTTTACATAGTTATTAAACAGTATGTGCTTTAGTGCAATACACCGCTTTAGTTTTCTTTAAAATACTTAGCAATCAAAGTACAGAATTGAATTCTGCAAGCAGTTTCTTTGCAGTGAAAGTAAAAGAATATCCCTGACACTCAATGTGTATGTGCAAATAACTTACTTTGGGTATCTGTTGTAACTCAGCTCTGTTCTTTTCTAAATAAAAATATAAAAAATATTTATTAAATGTATTTGTTTGCATGCACAGGACACCAATGAAGTTAAAATCGAGATCTTCGTTATAAAACAAAACATGCATACTTTTTGTGTAACAAACAATACTAACTAAAACACAGTACAACTCTGTACAGTAGCATTATGATGATCTATTAATAACGGAAGGCACGAGTTTCTTCAGATATATCTACAAAACTATTAAAGCAAATACATAGATTTGTTAATTGACAATGTATATTACAGATGAATATATAGAGGATATCTAATAGTGTCTTCATTACCATGGCAGGTAATGGATCTGATTATTCTTGGCAGTAAAATGAACTTATGTCTCAGACGGATTTTCTTGAGGCCTGCACATCATTAAGCTAACCAGGCTATGACCATATGGACCACTTATAATTTTTCTCATGGTAGTTTGTAATCAGTGTCTTGATTGGTCAAATCAGTAAAAGCAATATTTTTCATTAGTAAATTATCACTTTTCTAGAATACCGGGTAAGTAATTTTCGATATTTCACTGGTAAAAATGTAATAAAGACATGTATTTTAATCAGATTGATATGTAATTGTGTCGTGGCTGTTGTGTTGAGTTACCAAGCTGCTGTAAGAAGGTTTCCCCACCAGGAGACTCTTGAAGAAACTGAGTATATTTATGGACATGCTTCTTGTATCTATGTAAAATAAAGTGACCCAAATTCAGATCCTTGACTTATTTTCCTGTTGTAATATTGCCATTAATAAAAGTTTGCAACATATCTTTTCGATTTGCTTCTGCTGTTACTATATGTATCGTGATGCAACGACTGTTATTACTCAATAAATAGGGCTGGAGGTTGCTACTCACCTTTGATAATAGGACTGGAAGTTGCTACTCACCTTTGATAATAGGACTGGAGGTTGTTACTCACCTTTGATAATAGGACTGGAGGCTGTTACTCACCTTTGATAATAGGACTGAAGGTTGCTACTGCTACTCACCTTTGATAATAGGACTGGAGGTTGTTACACACCTTTGCTCAATACATTTGATTGGCTACCTGGAGTTGAGGCGGTGATGAGGTACTCAAGAGTTAATTATGAGCTACTCACCTATAACAACAGTCTGGTAGGCGAACATCATTGTTTGTGTAAGGCAATAAAAACAAAACAACAACAACAACAGTACGTAATTAAATAAAACCTTTAATGTATAAATCCCATATCCTTTAATGTATAATAAATGTATAAATCCCATGTATTTAACATATAGATACATAGTAGGGCCGATTTTAACTTGGGCCGATTTCACTTGGGTAAATTAGGCCTGGCTGATATTACCTTCGGCCGATATAACCAAATACCGTCGCCATAATACATTTCTACGTACTTCCGGTTAGTATAATTTGACGGCTAATGGTTCCGCTGACTGGCAAAATGTTCCGGATATATTAGGTAAGACGACCGGTCATGATTAGTTTTAAACTGCTACATACTGATGATAAGAGCATCCAGTTAAGATAGCATTAATGAATATATTCTGTTCTTCTTTTCTTCCATCAAAATAAACTTTAAAGCATGATTGTGTTTTCACGTGGAGGGTTAGCACAACCACGAGTTACCTCCCGTTAAACGGTCATCATGGTTTTCCCATTTTAATTCTATTTTAAATAATGTCATAGGTACACAGAAGTTTCATACTAATAATCAGACGAATGAAAACGCAAACTAATAAAATTATATCTTCACATCGCTCCCGTTTACTGATATGTCAACGCGAGCCGACGTATCAGTAAACGGGAGCGATGTGAAGGTATAATTTTAATTAGATTAAGGACTTCCCACCCTTCGTAATACACATGTTTTTCTTTTCGTATTTTCGTGTCGTCATTTCCGTATTGCTTATCGGGCATTCCATTACCGTAGTGTAAATTATAGTAACACCGGGTAAACAATAGTACACGTGCGTCTGAAATCCCCAGTTTATCGGAATGCTTAGATTTTCATGAAATCATCTCTACATAGTGACATAACCATTATGTGAAACTTTCATTGAATTATTCTGGCTAATTGCGAAAGGGTGTAGCCTCCTTAATGAAAACGTTGTCGTTTATTTTTAATGCATTATTTTGAAATATCATTTCGTGTGACTAAGACCATTCAGACAAAAGAGTTCGGGCAGTTTCCAAAAGTATATTTCAAAATTTGTTTGTAGTTTCTGATCTTAAAGATAGGTAAATTGACGGGCTTAACTTGTAAATAATCAGACTTAAAGTATTTCCCAAAATATACGAGAGATTGCTTCTAGGGCCTAGTAGAATTCTATTTTCCCCCGTACTATCATCACCTGGAACTCTATACCCACAGACATCGCCAAATCGCCTGATCTAAATTCATTTAAATCAGCAATTGCAGGCAACCCTTTTCCTCTATACTAACTTCATGTATACTTTTTGTAAATAGTTTTATAATATACGAAAATATCATAAAAAAATAAGTTTTTAACTGCCACCTCTAGGAACTTCTCACAGGGACAATTGCACTCCATCAAGGAGATCTGTCACGTAATGGAAGATGATGATGATGATTTTCTTCCCCTCCCATATCCTCCCGCTCCTCCGGCGCTATGTACAGGGAGTCGAACGTCGGAGGCGCGCTCCGACATTCGACCCCATGTACATGTAAGCATACACTCGGGAAAATGTCAATATAGCATTTCTAACCAACACTCTAAAGTGTACATTCCATAGAGAATGTTCCTATTCACTTAATTTGTTTGTTTTCTAAGTGATTACAAATAATTATGAGGGGTAGTGGAACGGAAGTGTGGATAGACAAAAGCCTCATCACGAGGAGAGGGAGAGAGGGAGGGGGTCAGTCAGATGGAAGTGGTTACAAATAGACCAACGCCTGATCACGAGGAGGAGGACGAGGAGGAGGAGAGGGAGGGGGTTAGTCAGATTTAACTGGTTGCGAATAATTATGAGGGATAGTGGATAGACCAACGCTTGGTCACGAGGAGGAGGAGAGGGAGGGAGTAAGTGGTAATCAAAACATGATGAGGGAGAGTGGAACGGAAGTATGGGTAGACCAAAGCCTGATCAAGAGGAGGAGGAGGAGGAGGAGGAAGGGGGGAGGGAGGGATTAGAGGACTGTGAGGGGAAATTGGTATTATATTTTAAGAACAGATGAAAAAATAACGTTTATCTTTTTTTCCCACAGCAACCGTTCATTCCGTTATAATTACATTGTGCTGTATTTGCAAGTACAATTCTAGATATGTTTATCAATAAGAAAAACAAAATCGATGTAGTAAAAGCCATGAAATCTATATAGATGATAGAGCTCCGAGCGCAAAGCTATTTATAAGGCACAACTCGTACTTTTTTGCATTTCGAAAGTTCCCGATTAGTGAAATCAACTTAAGTCTATGGGAAAAACAAAATATCCATGCGATTTCCCGATTGTCCCAGCTACACAGACAGCAAATATAAAGTCTAAGGATTTTACGTTATATGTTAATAAAATTCTTGCGAAAAATAGAAATAAAGATCAAAATGCAAGTGTACTTTCACAATTTTAAACCCGCCCACTGAAGTGTATCTTTCAATCAATCAAAGTGGCGTCATTTTTCACAGCTAATCAGTTTATCTCAAATCCTATTGCAATCGCATGCGCATTCTGTCGGGAAGGAAGGCAGACATTTTGAAAAGTTTGGAACAGGTGAAATTTGAAAGAAGAAAAAACAACAATATATAGTGTAAGAAGAGGAATAAAGGGTAAAGCATAGGAAAAATCTTAACCGAGGTTTTTCTCCAAATCGTTCGAAAATATATTTTCAAAGGTAAATTTAGAAGAAAACCGGCTCCAAATCGTTCGAATTTTTTTTCCAACAATATCAATGATAAATATCAGCTCTTTGTTTTTAATTTCAGAACGGTTTTGAGTAATACATTTTCAATAAGAAATTTGATTGGGTAATCAAAGTTCTTTTAAGTTACAATAATCATTCTACCAACTATTTTTGTTTAAATTAATTCCCGTCAGCTAAGTTTCTATTACCTACCTTTCTTACGGTCATATATACACATCACCATATAGAGAGCAACAAGGTTCTTAAACAAACTTAAAGTAAACATTTAGATTGTTTCCCAAGGTAAGTTTACCCTATAATGTACTGTCTCACCAAATTAGTCTTGAGCATTCACACATAGATCCAAATAGACACAATAATTAAACAACTATTATTAACACAACAGTATAAGAATTTCTTAGATATCATATATACAAATCATACATTATCCTGAGAAAGAAAACAACTTCTAAATATCACCACATAACTAATAATCAACATATCATATAAGATACGTCACGTCTGACAGAACCAATCTAAGACATACAGTTTTGTATAAAATAATAACATCAGAGAAATGCCTGAACAATTGAAACGATAATTACAAGTGTCACATATGTTTGTTTTCAATGTTCCATTATTTACACACGACACATAGCCCGGCAGATTAAGTCTTGTGTTCACTCTGGTGGGAGATGTTTGTTTTCAATGTTCCATTATTTGCACACGACACATAGCCCGGCAGATTAAGTCAATATTCAGAAAAATCGTTCGGTTTGTGATACAAGCATAAAAATGTGCATGCATACTCCCCGTAGGATACTTGTTTGAAAAAACCCGTTAGCCACCAATTTATTTCAAAATGGCGGACATATGTCAAAGAGCAATGGCTCCACTTACTCCGTTTCAAACCAACTGTAACACAGCAGCCGTAAACACACATAACAGTTGATAATATTAGTGTTTATTCATAGACGTTCATCAACAATCTCATTACAAGTACATGTACAGGTGGTTACAACATCTCATCTACGTATGGTAATACTTCACGTTGTGTCTCTGACTTCGAGCTAAGTAACTAGGCATGTGCCAAACCATGGCCACACTCCCCATACTCTGTCTCTCTGAACCTGGGTCCAAATTGACCTGTCCTTCTTATGGCCAATCCCCGACTCCCTGAATATGGGATGCACCCCGTTAAGTACGTTTTCCAGTACATATGTTATCTCATTGCCTACAGCCATCATCTGTCCTCATACCTATAAACCTGTCATCATAGACATTTGGTACATACATATGTGACTATAATTACTCTAAGTATTACATATACCCTTTAGGCTACTGTCACCTGACACATTACTGACCCGGACTAGCATACGACTTACAATCCATAGATATGATGAATCTAACATAAATTAATCACATTAATTAATTAAGTTAACTATTGGGTAAACCCATAGTGTCACACAACATAGCGGAAATTATTTTGTATTTTATTGCATGGTGTCAAATCGATAAAGATATTTCATTCATATTTATTATTTATAAATGTAATCTGTAAACTGTTTCCGTGCGGTTTCACAAGGTTTGTATCCCGTCAATATCCGTTTTAAAATATATGTTGTCGGAGATTCTCATGGGTTCAAGGGAGTGAAAATTGAAAGACTGCAGTAGTGCTGAGACGATAGACAATGGTGAGTGATCGTTTAAGTGATTTATCAATACACACCAATTTCGATAGCTGTGATATTGTTTGGTCTTTTCGATTCAAATAGAATGCATTGAATAAATCAACCCTGCTTGTATGGGCCAATATATCATGTCATACAGAGCAAATGCAACATTGTAAAAAAAGTACAAAAGGGGTATAACACACACACACACACAC